>NC_040040.1:54305397-54419481 GCF_003713205.1 Coffea eugenioides
CTGCACCAGATTTAAATCAACAGCTCCTATGCATTACTTATCCTACATTAGAGGTTGCATTTGAGTTAAAATCTGGACTAATCCATTTACTTCCTTCTTTTCATGGCTTACCAGGTGAAGATCCCCACAAGCATCTCAAAGAATTCCATGTGGTTTGCTCGACAATGAAACCCCAGGGAGTCACAGAGGAGCAAATTAAATTAAGAGCATTTCCATTTTTCTTAGCCGATAAAGCTAAGGATTGGCTCTATTATCTGCCCTCTGGGTCAATATCCACATGGACAGACATGAAGAAGCATTTTCTAGAAAAATTCTTTCCTGCATCCCGAGCTGCAAGCATTAGGAAAGACATCTGTGGAATTCGACAATTCAATGGAGAGACTCTACATGAATATTGGGAAAGATTCAAGCAACTATGTGCTAGTTGTCCTCATCATCAAATTCCTGACCAACTCCTCATCCAGTATTTTTATGAGGGTCTGTCCCAAACTGACAGAAGAATTATTGATGCTGCCAGTGGGAGCTCCTTAGTGAATAAAACACCCACGGAGGCAAGAAATTTGATATCGAGTATGGCTGCAAATGCTCAACAATTTGGAGACAGGCAGGATAACACGACTCGTAGAGTCAATGAGGTAAGTAATTCTTCAATAGAGCAAAGATTAGATTGTCTAACTTCTTTGGTTGAAAAGTTAGCTATAGGACAAATGCAGCAATTGAAAACATGTGGAATCTGCTATGGTTCGAGTCATCCAACAGATATGTGCCCCACACTCCAAGATGATTCGACTGAGCAGGCTAATGCAGTTGGATTTCCAGGACCACCTCAGAGACGGTATGATCCCTATGCAAATACCTATAATCCAGGATGGAGGGATCATCCTAATTTTAATTATGCAGTAAGTCCACCAGGATTTCCACAACAGTCACAATATCAACCTAGACCTCAACTTTCACAGCAACAACCTGCTCCTAAATCAGGTATGTCACTTGAGGATATTGTGAAATCTTTGGCTACTAACACTCAACAATTTCAACAGGAGACGAAAACTAGCATTCATAATTTGGAGAATCAAATGAGCCAGTTAGCTTCCACAGTCAATAGATTGGAGTCCCAATTATCTGGAAAGCTACCTTCGCAGACAATTGTCAACCCCAAGCAAAATGCCAGTGCCATCACATTAAGAAGTGGCAAAGAGTTGCCTGAGCCGAGCAAGAGAATTTCTGAACAAGCAATCGAGGAAGAGCTCGAAAAAGAGGGGAATGTGTCTCAACCTAGGGCCTTGGAACAACCAGATTTTGGAGAAAAATCAACACAAGTGGTTACACCTCCGCCTCCATTTCCTAGTCGACTGGCAAAGTCCAAAAAGCAAGAGCAAGAACAGGAGATTTTGGACACTTTTCGAAAAGTTGAGGTAAATATCCCTCTTTTAGATGCAATTAAGTAAATTCCTAGATATGCTAAATTTTTGAAGGAGTTATGCACTGGTAAGAAAAAGTTGAAAGGAAACGAGAAAGTGCATATGGGAGAAAATGTTTCGGCAGTTTTGCAGAAAAAATTGCCTCCTAAATGCAAGGACCCAGGTATGTTTACTGTCCCTTGCAAAATAGGTAATATTAAAATTGAAAAAGCTATGTTGGATTTGGGTGCTTCGATAAATGTTATGCCTCGTTCTATTTATAATTTGATGAACATTGGGCCTTTAAAAGAGACGGGCGTAATAATTCAACTGGCTGATCGATCAAATGCCTATCCTGATGGAGTTTTGGAGGATATTTTAGTGCAAATTGATAATTTAATTTTTCCTGCAGATTTTTATGTGCTTGATATGGAGGATGATAATTCTAATTCATCTCCAATACTGTTAGGGAGACCATTTTTGAAAACTGCTAGAACAAAAATTGATGTTTTCACTGGCACATTGACTATGGAATTTGATGGTGATGTTATTAAATTTAGTATTTATGATGCCATGAAATATCCTGGTGAATCTCATTCAATTTTTGTTATAGATGTAATTGATTCTTTGGCGCAGCAAAATTTTGAATTTAATAATGACGATGCGTTGAAGGTTGCTATTTCTACTGGTCTCTGTCAGGAAAATTTGCAAAAGATAAAAGGGAAGTTTGTTTTTCCTTTTGAATTGCAGGAAGTTATTTTTGAATTGAATTCTCTTTGCCCAGAATTTTCCAATGTGTCTTACTTGGAATTACCTCTGTCTCATTCACAGCTTTTGCCATCTATTGTGCAAGCCCCGAAGGTGGAATTAAAGCAGTTACCGGATAATTTAAAGTATGCATTCTTGGGAGATGGAGATACACTCCCAGTAATAATTTCCAGTAAATTGACTGCTTTAGAGGAAGAAAAACTAATTCGGGTGTTGAAGGACCACAAGGAGGCAATAGGATGGACAGTGGCTGACATAAAAGGATTAAGTCCAGCCACTTGCATGCATCGCATCTTGTTAGAAGATGGTGCTAAGCCTTCGAGAGAGGCTCAACGGAGATTGAACCCACCAATGATGGAGGTAGTGAAGAAAGAAGTTTTAAAACTTCTTGACACAGGTATAATCTATCCCATTTCGGATAGTAAGTGGGTAAGTCCTGTTCAAGTAGTTCCTAAAAAGACAGGAATTACTGTTATTGAAAATCCTAAAGGTGAGTTAGTGCCCACTCGAGTTCTAAATGGGTGGAGAGTTTGTACCGATTTTAAAAAATTAAATGCATTAACTCGTAAAGATAATTTTCCATTGCCTTTTATTGATCAGATGTTGGAAAGGTTGGCAGGAAAATCTCACTATTGCTGTCTTGATGATTTTTCAGGTTTTCTACAAATTCCAGTGGCGCCTGAAGATCAAGAGAAAACCACATTTACTTGCCCTTTTGGTACATTTGCCTATAGACGAATGCCTTTTGGTCTTTGTAATGCGCCTGCTACATTCCAAAGGTGTATGGTTAGTATATTTTCTGATTATGTGGAGAATATCATAGAAGTGTTTATGGATGATTTTACTGTCTATGGTAATTCTTTTGATGAATGTTTAACTAACCTCACAAAAATTCTTAAAAGGTGCATTGAGACTAATCTTGTTTTAAATTATGAAAAATGCCATTTTATGGTGGACCAAGGCATAATTTTAGGCCATGTGGTATCTGCAAAAGGAATTGAGGTAGATAAGGCTAAGGTAGAAATTATCAAATGTTTACCTTACCCTGCAAGTGTGCGGGAAGTTCGCTCTTTTCTTGGCCATGCAGGTTTTTATAGGCGTTTCATCAAAGATTTTTCAAAGATATCCCATCCTCTATGCAAATTACTTCAAAAGGATGTGGTATTTCATTTTGATGATAATTGCAAGAGTGCATTTGACACGCTCAAGGGATCATTGACTTCAGCACCAGTGGTTCGACCACCAAACTGGAGTCTTCCTTTCGAGATAATGTGTGATGCCAGCAATTTTGCTGTTGGTGCAGTACTTGGCCAGAAGGAGGGCAGAGCTTCTTATGTCATTTATTATGCCTCGAGGACATTGGATGGTGCCCAGTGCAATTATTCGACTACGGAAAAGGAGCTTTTAGCTATTGTTTTTGCTTTAGAAAAATTCCGTTCTTATTTACTTGGCACTAAAGTCATTATTTATTCTGACCATGCAGCTTTGAAATATTTGCTCAACAAGAAAGAGGCCAAACCACGACTTATAAGGTGGATTCTCCTACTGCAAGAATTTAATTTGGAAATTAAAGACAAAAGGGGTGCCGAAAATATGGTTGCTGATCATCTCAGTCGTTTGATCAATAGTGAAGGACCTGCTCCCTTGAAGGATAATTTTCCAGATGAGCATCTTTTTGTAGTTCAAAAGACAACTCCCTGGTATGCTGATTTAGTGAATTATCTGGTTACTAGAACGCTACCTAATGATTTGTCTAGAGCTCAAAAGGAAAAAATTAAAAGTGATGTTAAATATTATGTGTGGGATGAACCATACTTGTGGAAATATTGTTCTGATCAAATTATTCGCAGGTGTGTGTCTAAAGAAGAGGTTCCATCAATTTTATCTTTTTGTCACTCATATGCGTGTGGTGGACATTTTGGCCCTAAGCGAACTGCAAGAAAGGTTTTAGAGTGTGGTTTATTTTGGCCAACTTTGTTTAGTGATGCATACTTATTTTGTAAATCATGTGCAAATTGTCAAAAGACAGGTAATTTAAGCCATAGAGATCAAATGCCTCTTACTCCTATACTGGTTTGTGAAATTTTCGATATATGGGGTATAGATTTTATGGGTCCATTTCCTTCCTCTTTTGGTAATATGTATATATTACTTGCAGTTGATTATGTCTCAAAGTGGATAGAGGCTAAGGCAACTAGGACTGACAATGCTAAGGTTGTAGTTGATTTTATTAAATCTCATATTTTTGTCAGGTATGGCACGCCAAGAGCAATTATCAGTGACCGAGGGACACACTTCTGCAATCGAGTAATGGAAGCATTGTTGAAGAAATATGGCGTCACTCACCGGGTTTCTACGTCCTATCATCCGCAGACTAGTGGTCAAGCAGAAATCTCCAATAAAGAAATCAAGTCGATACTTGAAAAGACGGTGAATCCCAATAGAAAGGATTGGAGTTTGCGCTTAGATGATGCACTTTGGGCTTACCGTACAGCTTTTAAGACCCCCATAGGTATGTCTCCTTACCGATTAATTTTTGGCAAACCTTGTCATCTACCTGTGGAATTGGAACATAGGGCATATTGGGCAGTTAAAAATTATAATATGCGGATGGATGAATCTGGAGAACACAGGAAGTTGCAATTGCAAGAGTTGGAGGAAATCCGAAATGATGCATATGAGAGTTCTTGCATTTATAAGGAGAAGACAAAAGCATTTCATGATAAAGCAATTTCAAGGAAAATTTTTTGTATTGGTCAAAAAGTACTTCTTTTTCACTCTAGACTTAAACTTTTTCCTGGTAAATTGCGTTCTCGTTGGATTGGACCTTTTATTGTGACTAATGTGTTTCCTCATGGTGCAGTAGAAATTCAAAGTCTTCACACTGACAAGATTTTTAAGGTTAATGGTCATCGTCTCAAACCTTTTTATGAAGGATTTCAAGTTAATAATGTTGAGGAGGTGACCCTTGCAGTGCCTGAACTCTCTGATTGAAGCATTATTTTGTCTAGCCAAAGACTTTAAAGAAAGGCGCTTTTGGGAGGCAACCCAATTGTTCATTTTAATTGTTTGTTCAATTCCGTGTGGTAGTTTAGAGGTGTTCTCCTTGAATTCGACTAATTTTGGGTTTCAGTTTTCGTTTTTGCCGATTTATAGGTGCCCTTCAGTTTTGACGTGCCCGCGTGATGACGTGCAGGAAGCTCACAATGAGAATCGTCCGAAAGCCACAGTGAAACGCGACACGCGAGTGAATCAACGCGACTGTGCACAAAACGCGACTTATAAAACGCGAGTTGAAGGCGCGTTTTCAATCGCGTTTTCACTCCTGCGAGATTTGTGCACAAAACGCGACTTATAAAACGCGAGTTGAAGGCGCGTTTTCAATCGCGTTTTCATTCCTGCAAGATTTGTGAAGGAAACGCGACTTATAAAACGCGAGTTGAAGGCGCGTTTTCAATCGCGTTTTATGTGTCCCAACAAAGGCTTCAGAAACGCGATTTCAGCTCATTTCTTCCTCTCTTCTTAGTTTTCCAGGTTCAGACTTTGGAGGCTCGCATGGTCAACGTCGATGCCAATGTCGCCGGCATGGCACATGATTTGGCGCAGTCTCTGTTTCTTACAGGCTTTGCACCTCCGTTTCCACCTCGCCCTTCACTATGCCCCGATTTCAGGGAAGTGTGGTTGCTTTCCCTCTCACTTTTGCTTCACTTTTGCTTTTTATTTGTCACATTGAGGACAATGTAGGATTTAGGTGTGGGGGGAGCAGTTATGGTGCTAGTGTCTTTCATTCATTTTCTTTTTCTTCTTTTTAGTGATTAGCTCGTATGTGATGCCAAGTTTGATGTTGGATTGTTGCCTTTATTTCTGCTATTGCCAAGTTTTAATAATAAAAGGGTACCAAGTTAATGTGGTTGAATCCAAAAACATCTCTTTGGTGAATATCAATGATTGTTTTACTCTTATAATTTTTGGTTAACTTTCCTAGGCATAGGGAATGATTATTGGCATTTTCGTGTGAATTGGTCCGGTTATTAACTTTAGTTCTCCATGTTTGAAAATGAGGCTAGCTGATGCAAGTTTTCTTTTGGTTTTTGTGTTATATTGAGTTTTTGTGATTTTTAACTATGAATAAACTTGACTGTACTCCGCTATTAGTTACTACTGAGTAACCGGGGATCTGCACCTAAAAGTGTTGATTCTCGCGTCAAAAGGTAGTAACTTCTATGAGTACGTGGTCACGTGGCGATAGAAGCTGAGTAACCGGGCTCCTTCATCTGGCCAATGTTGGAGTTCGCGTCAAAAGGCTCAAATGGCTAGCGACTAAGTCTTTTGTTACTATTGAAAGAAAAAAAAAAGGAGAGAAAAGTAGAAAAAATGTGAAAAAAAGTTGAAGGTTGTGTTAGTGTGTAATAAAAGTCAGCTTGCCGAATTATGGATTTAATGTTGAGATTTTGGTTAATAGTTGGACCATTTGCTGATAACTGTTGTGTGTCATTCCTTTTTCTTAGATTAGTTAACCTGGAATTAGAGGCATTTGTGGTTTAGAAGCTAACCGGAGTGATGTTTCTTGGACTTGACCATTGATGCTTGAATATTATTTTTCTTGGTATCTTGGCAATTTGTTGGATAGAGCAATAGCCACTATCAAATATTGGTGTTTGTTTCTTGTTCTCATGCTTGAGGACAAGCATGGTTTAGGTGTGGGAGGAATTGATAGGGTGTTAATTGTTGGTATTTTAATTATTAATTTTCCCTTCTATCCCTGACAAATATTGTGTTAATTGCTGATATTTACTCATATTTGGTATCGGGACTTAATTTCAGGAATGAAGCAGAAAACTACCAAAAAGGAGGGACTTTATGGAGAATATGGAGACTTCTAAGGGCTTCAATCCTTAGGCCTTGGATTGGTGGGGACCACAAAGCTATAAGTCATTTGGGCTCTTAAAAGAAAGCAACGTAGAGAGACTTGGAAGAAGGAGTAATTTTGGAGACTTTGTCCACATGTGTGGGGACCACCGGAGATAGCTTTTAGTCATCTTACTTTTGGCTTTTTAAGGAGAGGACGTACAGAAGCAAGGGGGGACCTCTAGTTTAGCTTTTTAGTTTAGTTCTAGTTTCCTTTCTCTGGACTGGCCTCTGACACACGCCAGGTGTTCGACAATATTCCCCAACGGGAAAAACATCTTTTATTCCTTGCTTTCTAGTAAAAACGCAATGCCTTTGCAATCCAGTACTTTTGGCTGCAATTCAACTATGAGGAGTGGCTAATTTCTTCATCTAGTCAGAGGTTAAATCGAAGCTTTGGTTCGACAAAACTGTGAGATCGAATTGATTTCCCTACGTTCTTTAATTTGCAAGTGTTTATATATTTCCTGTTCACTTATGCATATGATTATTTCTTGCAATTAAATACTTGATCACTGTTTAATTGTGTGAGTAATTAACAGCCATCTAAGAGTGCTCAATCCGTAATTGTTGGGTAATTTTAGTGCATGTGGCAAGTGATATGATTCAATTGTAGTAGAAACTTTTGAGTCGTTGTTGCGGAAATATATGATATAGCCTAAATAAACCGAGCGTGTGTGTTTGTTGGTTATAATTGGTGGCCAGTCTAATGATTAATGCTGTCAATAGGTTAAATCCTAAGAGCGTGTTTAGGACTGCTTAATTGGCTAGGGCAATAACTACAGAGCTTGTTGTGGTTATCGAATCAGGAAGGTTAGGCAGGTTGTCAGAGCTTGTTGACAACCATAACCAGTTTATTTGTAAATGAAAGATTTTATCTCTGCATCTGTGATCAGTGATTCGAACCATAAGTGGAGATTATACCTTTGACTAGAGATTTTCCTTCCGTCAATTTACTTTATATTTTTAATTTGAGCAATTAAATTAGACAGTTCCATATCAACTTCCCCCATTTTTATTTAATGTTACATTCATTCAAAATAAATTCCCAAGTCCCTGTGGATTCGACCCTGCTCGCTGCTATATTCGAATTTTGTCTTTCACGTAATTAATACACTTTGGTATATCGGATCAAGCAAACTCTGGCACCAGGGTGAAGCTAGTAACCCATTGCACAGCCTAAGTCCCTGCTCCAGTACCATAGTGGACTTAATTCGTGACTTAAGAGTAGGAATTTTATTTTTGCTGGTTTGACACCCAACAGACATTAAATTAAAAAAAAAACTCAATCCACATTTATAAACTAAAAATGTTAATGGATTCGGGCTAGACTGAATTCAACCCAAAGACTAGGACTAAGCCTATATTAAACTGAGTCAAGCAAAGATTGGGCCTAAGTATTAGGACCAAATTAAATATGAGTTGAGTTTAAACTTTATTAAGTTTAGATTGATTAAATCCCAGTCCAAATAATTATATATTTACGTATAATATTATAGTATATAATTATGCACATTATAACTTAAAAATTAACAATTTAGAGATAATCATATAATAATAAACAAATATCAAATATTTATTATAAATAAATATGTATTAAATTGTGAATTTTGACCAAGTCCGATTTAAGCACGAAATCCTATAATCAAGTCCGATTTAAGCACAAATCCTATAATTTTGTGGGTTAAGTATGAACTTGAGTCAACTTGAAATCTAAAAACTCAAAAATCCTATCTTATTTATAAGTGGAGTTTGAACTTGACAAAATCGAACTCATTAAACCCAATTAACAACATCAATGTAAATTATACTGTACAAGTATACAGCCCCTTATTCCAACATTCGCTACTCCATGGCGTGTCGAATATAACTCAAAATCTATCACCATTCATCCTTTTCCCCTTTTTTTTTTTTTGGAATTTTTTAGTTTAAGTAGGATGTTTGGAATTTGAAACCTTTCACTTACACTCCCCTCCTCTCATTCATTCTCTCCCCATTTCACCTACTACTATTAATTTCTTTACCATTTCCTTTTATATAACTTTCGTTACCATTTTCACCCAACGAAACCAAAATATCCCAAAAAAAAATGAGAAAAAAATCTCTCACACATCATCACACAAGTCACACGTATGAACACAACAAAAGCCTTTTCATAACATCATCTCCACCGTCGCACCCTCACTTTATACTTCAGTTACACTTGCCAACGTCAACATCAACTAACCAACAAGAAGTATAATGGTCATTTCTATAATGGCAAAATTGTAACTTCACATCCTACTCTCATTTTACTCTTTCTTTTCCTTGGTTTTTTCCCAAACAAAAGAAAGCAATAAATTCAAAGCTCGAAGCTTATAAACGAAAATCCATAATCAAACAGCACAGCTGTTTTTCTTTCTCCTTTTCTCTTCTCTTTTCTCTCTTCTTTCCTGTCCTCTCTCACTTCCCGAGGCAGCAACCAAAAACCACTGCAAAAAAACATCTGTCGAAGATTTATGTTATCCCAGTTTGTTAATAAATTTCAGCTGGAATGAAAAAATATTTACTTACTTTATGTGTGCAGCTGATCATCTCCAGCCTCTGCTCAGATCTCCCTCGTCCTCTTCACTGTAAGTTTCTTCACTCTTTTGCTTTCGCCTTTGATTTCTTGTTTTAATCCGTGTATAGGCAAAGGCCCACCACCTGAAAACATGTGTAGATGTGTTTGGCTTGATCATTTTTATTTTTTTCCTTTTTTGAGGCTACGTGTATCATGGGTTTTCCTTTTTTCCTTTGGTTCATCGATGTGGTGGTGATTGAGATATTCATCTGAATATTTGTAAATCAGAGTTCTGGTGCTGTTTACAAAGCTTTGGATTTTATGTGCATAAACTGGTTGGTTTATCTGCATTTTGGGTATGCGTGCCTCTCTATGTTGTTTTATGTTCTCATTCACGGAGCTTTTTGGTGGTGACTGGGATTGGGACTGATGTTCAATTTCTTTCCCAACTGGATGATTGTGGATTTTTTTGGTATTTGTTTTCCTGTAAGCGCTGGGTTGGGTTTTGGGAGGTGTTGGGGGGGGGGGGGGAGGATAATATTTTGGAAAGGGCTGGTTTTTTTTTTTTTCTTTTGGGGAAAGGATTTTGGATGTTGTGGTTGATTCTGGAGAATGGTTTGTGCTAGCTGCAGAAATTCTTTTTTCTCCCTAAGGGTGCACAGGTTTTTTTGGGTGATTCTGGAAGGAGGCAAAATGGTGTTCTGTGGAGGGATTTGAATGTCGTGGATGACTCTGCAGTAGGGTTTTTTTGATGGCTTTAATAGTTCTTTTTTCTGTGCATATGGGTGTGCGCGCTTTTATTGGTGATTAGTGAAGGAGATGAATGGTATTAGGAAGGGATTTGGATGTTGTAGATGATTTTGGAGTAGGGTTCTGTGCATTCTGTTGTAGTGCTGTTTTCTCTGTATGGGCGCACATGTGACTGCATGTTTTTTGGGTGATTATGGAAGATGAAACGTCGTTGTTTATGTTCTTGAAGGAATTTGTGGGTTGCTGATGAGTTTGTAGTGGGTTTTTGTGATGGACCCCAAGATTGGTTATTTATTCGCCACAGTTTGAAGCGGATTCAAAAGATCAATCTATGGGGTTTTTGTCAATTGTTACCATAAGTGTTATCAATTTTTTAATGTCTTCCCTTGCTGTCTGGACAATTCAAGTAGACCAGTCAGGATTTGGAAAGTTTTTTTTTTTAACTAATTAAATTTCTGGGGTTTACGTTTTTCACTTACATCTTGCACTCAATCATTTGTTATTTTGTTTTTGCTTTTTACTTTTCCTTAAAAAAGAGGCTAGAGATATTTCGGCATCGAGCCGCTACATATGCCTACCTCATATAAGTGTAGCTGTGATTGTTCCGTAATTTATAGCTGTGGGTTCTCGAAAAGTCATATTTGTCGTTTTACTTTGATAACTGTGGCATGCACATCTGTTGTCGTATGTGGTTGAGTACATAACACGTGGTTTATCATTCTACTCCTTTGGGAATCAGATGTCGTTCAAATTCTTTTCGGATATTCTTTTTTAGACAGTGTAAATTTGGTCTTCTGCAGCAAAATGTGTTCAGGGAATTCAAAAGTGTTGGAGCCTAGATTAGTCCGTGCTTGCTGATACAATCAATTGCCGAGCATAAAGCTGACGTAAACACTTGTATTCCTTGGTTAGTTTGCTCCCAATGAATGCATGTGTGTCAATTTGTTGTTGGAGAATTGAAAATTTTGGTCTTTGGCATTAATCTCCTATAATCATGTAGCCTAGGCGTGGGGTGTCCATCTAATCGCCACTGCACAAGTTTAGATTTAAAGCAGATTCTGAATATGCTTCTCGTAGAACATTTAATGGCTCATGGCATGACGTTGCTTAGACAATTTGAGATTTTCTTGTTATCTTTTGGTGGACTTGCTCCTTGAAGGGAGATCACCGACAGTGCCCCCCTCCTCTTTCTTACCTAAAAGGAATAAAAGACACAAAAGTGCCAAAGGAAAGAAATAGAAAACCAAAAGGAAATGAGTGATTGGTTTTCCTTTAAATTGAAAAAAGGGACGACTGATCACAGTATTAGACATCTGTGAGGATCATACTGTTGATGATCATTCTAAGTCAGGAAAAATGATACTGCATAAACTAGTGCAAGACAAAAGTTTGGAAGTGCTTTGTTGTTATGGGGATTTCTATAACTGTTCGCTTTCTGGTATGGAACAATTGATGTACTTGTCTCTGAGGATATATGGATTGCAAGGCTAAAAGTAAGACAAGAGGAAGCTAACGAGACAGATAATTGAACTATTTTTCTGAGACATTGCCAGACATAGTCATGCTATGTATAGTATTTGGTCAAGGAGTATCTGTTTTGACCTTGGTGCTATGGAGAGAATTCTTCTTAGGTTTCTGACTTGCTGCTAGCATACTATGGTTGCATATAGGATTCAACCATTTTGCTTATTTCTGTATCCGAAACATCCTCAAGGAATGTTGTTTACGGTCCAACTTTGGAAGATGCCTTTTTACTATGCAAAAGATTGCGTCTAAATTCACCAATGCTATTACATTTTTTTCTTGGTCATGTGTTCTGGACACTTAATCCAGCATAAGCTTCTCTGTTGTCGGTTTTCTAAATCCAGTTTGCCTCGAGTGGTTGAATATTGGAATGGATATCCAAAATTTTTCTTGTTGTGGAGAAGCCGTTGAAGAATAATAGAGAAATGGGCATATGTGAGTTGTGTTTAATTATGACTGACACCATATAAAGTTTCTAGCTGTTGTCTATCTTCTTAACGAGGCTTCCGTATGGTCAAAAGCACAACTATTATGTCTGGAGTTAGTTATCCTTGCTCAGAAGGGTACTGATCTGTCTGGGTAATTAATCTGTTTGGAACATGGAAAGAAATATTCTTCTATTAAGAATGATGAAGGTCAGAATATGTTTCTTCTTTTCCTAATACAGAGGTCGCACGTAATTCAGCTGATGTAGACGCTTCAATAAGTATCATGGGGTGCAAATTTGTAATGTATTTGTCTTGCCTCCTAAGGTTAAAAGTGGTTCTTCAAAATAAAGAAATGATAATGCTTCTTCATGATGAATTGATTGATATACTTGTAAGGAGGGAGAGTAAGTACTGTTTCATGTGGTTTAGACAAGTATAGATTTTGTATAGACGTTTCATTTAAATTCTTTTGCTGTTGAAAATAAGTCAGTTAGTAAATAGTTCAGGCATCCAGAATTCTAATATAGTTTCTGCAAGGAAGGACATTATTTTGGACAGCTGATCATGTGATCCAACATATACGCTAAGGTTATGGCTAGTGAAGGCCTCGGTGCCGTTTTATTTGTTCGAGTTGCTTAATGTATAAATGCTCAACTTCTGTGAAAGGTTGTGCAATCTGTTTTAAAAGGACATACTTGTTTTGCATGTTCTGCCTTATATATTTTGGTATCAACTTCTCATAGTGGTAATATCTCAGGTTAGATGATTGGTTGACTGAATACCGTCTTTGGAGGGGAATGATTCTGAGCTTGAATTTGTCAATGATGGTGACTTACTTGGGTATAATCTGATGTCATCCTAGTTAAGTTCCTGCCATCAACTTCCTTTTTGGGTGCTGAGACGGTAGCAAACCTGAAGATTACTGGGGAATGAAGCACTTATATTGCTTTACTCATCCCTTGTCTTTTTTTAATTCAGGTATTGAGGACACCTCAAATGGAACCGCGATCATTTAAAGTTAAATTTAAGGTGAACCATGGAGGAGGTTCAGCGAATAATTCTACAGAAGATAGTTGCCATACAAGCATTATAAGGGAACAAAGTGATCCAAGTGGACCTGCTTCCTCTGCTGTCCCTGAGACTACTCAGACTACAATTGATGTATCTTATGGGGAAGGGGAAGAAGGCCATTGCACTGACAATGAAGAGAATCAATCACATGAAAATGCACATAACCAGTTGGTGCTCTATGATCCTCCAGTTAATGGTGTGGGTGAAATTATTCATGTTCCAGAGCCCATTGCATCTGAAGCCCCTTCTTCACGAAGATACTCCTTTCATCAAACAACCAGGGTTTTGCCATCAGTTGGAGCATTTACTGTTCAATGTGCTAACTGTTTTAAATGGAGACTTATCCCAACAAAGCAGAAGTATGAGGAAATTAGAGAACATATTTTAGAGCATCCTTTTTTCTGTGAAACCGCTCGTGAATGGCGCCCAGATGTATCATGTGATGATGAGCCTGATATCGAACAAGATGGCAGTAGGCTTTGGGCAATTGATAAACCCAGTATTGCCCAGCCTCCTCCTGGCTGGCAAAGGCTTTTAAGAATCAGAGGTGAAGGAAGCACCAAATTTGCAGATGTGTATGTCTCTCTCTCTCTCTATATATCATTTTCGTATCCTTTTGACTGCTTTTTCACTTGAGCCGTGGAGCTGAAACTTAAGTTTCCTTTTGAGCTATTTACAGTTACTATGAGTCTCCATCAGGCAAGAGACTGCGTTCAATGGTGGAAATTCACAAGTATGAATTCTTTATTTTGTTCTTGTGGATTGCTCTCTCTCTCTCTCTAGGTGGTTCATGTGAAAGTATTAATCTGCCGAAGATGTTCTCTCAGCGGTTCTTTGTCTGCATATTTTATCTCTACCATCTTTTAGGTACTTGGAGGAACATCCTGAGTATTACGAGGGAGGTGTTACTTTGGCGAGATTTTCATTTCAAATCCCGAGACCATTGCAGGAAAACTACGTGAGAAAACGTCCTCGACCAGTGCCGTCAAATGGGGAGAAAGTACAAGAACTTGGAGGTGAATAGTCTTTTCTTGTGTATGATACAATCTTAACAAGCCATCTCTGGGAAGATTAGACCAATCAATTTTGCCTCACCATGCTTTAAGCTTCTTAGATCATCTTTATCTTATGACCAATTTTCTTTTTTTTTTCTAGCAAGAAAAGTTGATCAGCTTTGACATATTGGATGCATTTTTTTATAATATCAGTCTGGAAGCTACTAGATAAATCACTTCTGTTGGGTCTGTTGTTACCTTTGCTTGTTGCAGCTTTATGTGGTTACCCTGTTTATACAAATTTGTTATTTCGGCTTTTATATTGAGTTGCATTCTGGTTACAATGAGTTCTTCTAAAATATCATTACTTCTTTTGCAGTCAAACCGATAAGTTGGGCAGCTCCAGATGAGGATATAGATTTGGAGCTTGGGAGGTCAAGTCATCCTACTCCTTATGAGGATACTCTCCCTGTGTCTGACTATCAGCTAGTGAAGAAAAAGAGGACACCGTCTAAGAAAAGATGTAATGGTGATTCATTAGGCAGTTCAAGCCAGGTGAATGTGGAAGAGAGTCTTCATCTCTGATTTGGGTGCCTGTGGCCCAAACCTGTCTGATACCTATTGAGTTAGCTGATGTTCAGCACATTTGCAGTTCAGGTTTTGTGGAGACGTGTCTAGGCTTATGTACTTAAAGAAACTTGTGTTATGTTGAACTTTTGTTATAGTGTTTTGGTTTTGTTACTCCCTAGTTGGAGATAAAGGTACATTAAGTCAAAGACCATATTTTGAATGGCATGTTTGGAAAGTGTATGTAAGAAAATTTCATGTGGTAGTTTATACAATAGATAGTTCTTGCTAGGTTCATATGAATGTGTTCTCAGCAGCTGATGGTTTAAGACTAGTATCTCTACATTGTCTAGGTTGCTTTGGATGAATGCTGTACTTGGCGCTGTTTACAGCGTTTTTCTGGTGCGAAATTAACATGTAATTCACCACCAAATCTTAAGATATCAAGACTTGGTGGTATGAGAATTACATTTTGATTTCACTACCAAATTAGAAGCTATTGAGACTTTCTAATCCAGGATGTAACATAAGGGTGAAGAGCCTACGACGCTTTGTGATGGATGAAAACCTTTGTTTGTTGGGGGGAGGGGGGGGGGGGTTTGGTTCTTTATTATTAAATGTGTGCATATGGATGGAGTATTTGCTGGAAAGAAAAATTATCTCTCGTCAAGCACTGTTTGGATTGTAAATTATTTGTCAAAATTTATTTGCTTATATCATCATTACAATTTTCAACACACCTTTTTATCTTTTCAATTACCTTTTTATCTCACATACATCACATCACAAAAAGTGTTACAGTAAAAATATCTCAAATAATTTATAATTCAAACAAGTTGCTTAGATTTTGGTGGCTTGCTTTTATAGTTGTTTGTTGTCTGGGGAAGCAATCAAGTTTGAGGCTGTGTATGTAACCTAATCCAGCATGAGCCAAGGAAAAACTCCAAGCACTCAAAGTTGATTGCAGCATAAGCTTGACTAACGCTACAGGCTGATTGATGTGAAAACTTTTCAAGCATCAGTTGAACTGGTAGACATATGAGCTCACTGGTTTCTCCATGTTGGTAAGAGTTATTAGTCAATCACTATGTATAATTAAAGAAATAAGTACTCCAAGCTCAGTGAATTTGACAAACTTTGAGCCAAGTATTGAAGTTCTAGAGTTTTAGCCACCATTACAAGCTTATTTATGTATCGCTCTTATGATGTTTCCTTTCATTTAAGTTGGTAACCTATTTAGGAGCATGGATCTCTTCGTGAAACTTTGGCCGTCAACTAGAGCTAGCTTCATTTATGTCGCAATGCTAACTTATGAGAGGTTAGAACAAATGGGAACTGCAGAACCAAATGATCTTTTAATTGCAGCATAGCACCAAAATTGATGAATATAAAAAACAATTGACAAATGAGATATATCTCTGAACAATAGCATCGAAAGTATTGCAGCGTACTAGGGTTGCAAACGAATCGTGCCACTCGTGAGCAACTTGAATCAGAATTCGACTTAAACTTAGTCAATATCAAACTCGAGTCGAGTTCGAGCCGATCAAGTTGAACTCGAGCTTGAACTTGGACTCAAAGATATTCAACTCGTTAGTTCGCGAGCCGGCTCAATAATATATATATATATATATATATATATATATATATATATATATATATATAACGAACTCGAATTCGAACTTGAGTTTAAAGATATTCAATTCGTTAGCTCACGAGTCGGCTCGATTATATATATATATATATATATATTATTTTTTATTTTAATAATAAAATTACATATATATTTTTAATATTTTATTATTTATTAAGAAAAATTATTATTTTATTCACTTTTTAAAAAATTAAATAATTATTTTTTTATTTTTTTAAATTCGAGTCGAGCTCGAATTCGAGTTCGAGTTTTATAAAATTAAATTGAGATTCGATTCGATTAGACTAAAACTCAACTCAATTTGACCTGTTTGCACTCCTCAAGCGGAGTGGGAGGTGTATGGAAGCAGCAAAAGATTGGGAAGTGGACCAGGGGCAAGAACGGTTTTCTGGCAATTATGTTTATTTTGTACAGCGTGCAACTTTATTTGCACACAACGTGATTTTGTTTGCATAATATGTAATTTTAGCACAAATTTTTGTGAACCCCACACATATTATTAAAAATGAAGTACAAAAAATGAACAGCTTGTGAACCGTACATTTTTTTTTGGTCAAATTTTGATCATAAACAGCTCAGGAACGATCCACCTGATAACCGTCCTGCCCGGTATCCATTGGGAAGTGGGCAAGCTAATAGCAACTCCTAACATTTTATTGCGTTAATTTTTTTTTTTTTTTTTTTTTGTCAATTGTCAACCCTACTCCTACTCCTACTCTATCTACGGGAGGCTCAACTGAGCCTATGGGGACAGAACCACCACCGGACCAAACAGGTGCACGACGCACCCGTCTGGATTTGAAGCAAGCCACAAGAATGGCATATTGGTGGGAGGCAAGGTTTCAAACCTTGCCTCCCACCCCACCAAGCCGCCACCAGCCCAAGGGCTTGGTGGTTCATTTTATTGCGTTAATTGCTACTCGCAGAAAGTGGAACTTGGTTACAAGTTTGGTCCCCCAACATGTCCCATCCATGAGCTCATCAGTGCTCCTCAACTATCCTACTTTCAAGCCTCTTGTCCGACAAGCATGCTACACTAAGTTTGACTATTGCTGAAAAGCAAGAGTTTACTTACATGCCTAGAACATCTACATCATTGTTTTATGCATACATTGCAACCAGCTTGTATGCATCCAGCTTAGGCCTTGTTTAATAATTCAATTCAATACTTAAATTTAATAAGTTCAAATCTTAACATGTTCAGATGTGTTTGATAATTAAAAATTGAACATTTAAATTAATTAAGTGACACTGAATTTTTTAGCCAAAATTTGCTCTAAAAAATAAGTGATGAGTTATTCACTGATCACTTAATATGATACACACTCAAATGTATTAGATTTAGTACTTAACAATTCAATGACTTTCAATGACTTAATGAATTCAAACTTCAGATTTCAGATTTCAATTTTCAGTTTTTAGATTTTAATTTTATCAAATGCACCCTTAGTTGCATATGGAGATGGAGTGTGTGTGCGTGCATGAATGTGTGCCTAACTAGGGGAAACTAGATCAGTCAGAAAGACATAATGAAGGAGAATGACAAGCGCAGAAGTGAATAGGTAGATAACCTGGACAAACCATGTTACTCTATGGCCGCAGAAATAACAATTATAGAGTGAGACTAGTAAAGAGAAGACATTCACCCAGCACAGTGATCATCATAAAATTCAGAATGAGTACAATGGGGAGCTTATATAACAGAATCCCATATGCGGACCTTTTCCACTTTGAGTCAGTTTGAGAAATTGAGAGTGCTGGAAGCTTCACAGAATTATTAGGAAGCTAGGCGCCTGCCCACCCAATCTCCTCACCTTAACTCCCCAATGGGATGATGGAGAGAACCATCATGCTTAGAATATCAGACGACTGAGATAATGCATCTCTATCAGCAACTGCCATTGCCACGGTATCACTTCTCTTGGTCTCTGGTCAATGTGCTGCTACCGTAGCATCATCTTACCTGCATCCAACTAGTCAATTTAGCAACGACAACATGCATAGAAAGTACAGAAAAAGAAATAGACTTGGCGCATTACATGTAACAACCCACTTTGCTCCTGGAGGTCAAGATTTTTTGCTCCAGTAGAGTTTGTGGCAGAACAACGATCTTGGGATTGCCCATAATTTTCATGCACATATGCCATTTCTATCACCTAGACATTGCACACTAGAAGGGAACAAAGAAGATGATCAGAAGCTCCACTGATGACAACACCTTTGTCTCTGACCTGCAGCATATAAGCCAATGCTCCTCCGGAGATCACTTCACCAGGGATAAGTAATGGTATCCCTGGCGGATAAGGACATATTAGTTCACCGCATATTTGGCCAATGCTATCTTTTATGCCAACTTTTGTTTTTTGAGCAAAGAAAGCCTCTCTTGGGCTTAATCTCATGCTGAAATCATCAAAGGGCATGACATGGTCAGGATTCTCACTGTAATTTGTGCAATTAGAAGCTGCTGATATTGCAGATAGGTGCTTCAGTCCTGATATAAACCTCAAGACATGTTCTCTTTGAGTCCCTAGGTTAAATGCTAGAGTGATAGATCGTGTCCCAACAAGTTCAGAAACAACCCCAAAATCCTTGCTTAAAATATCATCAGCCTCAAAACCAGAGAGACCAAGCTGTTTTGTGCCAATTGTGACTCTCAACGGATCCATAGCAGGAAAGTGAGGAAAGCTAGCAATGTCAAGGACTGAGACGTTGCGAATTTTACTCATTCTACTTCTTGCTTCCATGGCTAACTCAATAGCGTTGTGGAAAATAATGTCTTTATTTTCACTAACTTGAGCCCTAGCAGCATCCAATGATGCTAAAAGAAGATAACTAGGGCTACTACTTTGAAGCATTTGAAGGCATCTGCATATTCTATTGCTGTCAATAAGATCTCCTGACCTGTGTAACATTGACGACTGTGTCAGAGAGCACAAAACTTTGTGAGTAGACTGTACCACAAGATCGGCGCCTTGACAGAGAGCTGAGTCGGGCAATAGCTCATGAAATCCGAAGTGTGCACCATGAGCCTCATCAACAATCAGAGGGATCCCGTGAGAATGGCATAGCTTAGATATTTCAGTCACATTGCTGCAAATGCCATGGTAAGTAGGAGATACTATAAGAACTGCACCGGCTCTTTGACCTTTCATTTCCAGTTCCTCTATTGCTTTTTCCACCTGCAACAACAAATATCTTGAGTTCTAAAATGTTTACTTGCCTGATAAAGCACCATTACGTACCGCCACTTGAAAGTGCATTAATCAGATTATAGCACTTAAAAACTTCTCATGTTTAAGATATTGTTCCTAGACACAAGAATGGCACTTTGACAGGACAAAATGGCACTAGAATCGCCAACTGAACATTTTACACCAAACTTGCCTGTGATGGAGTGATGCCACCAGGAATATCCCAATCAGCATCATAATCAGGCAAGATGTACTTTGGCTGTACACCGGACAATATCATCCCAGATATGGCTGAAATATGACAGTTACGTGGAAGAATGATATTGTCTCCAGGTGAACAAGTGGCCATAATAGCTGCATGGATTCCACATGTACTACCCCCAACAAGGAACCATGTCTCTGATGCTCCAAAAAGTTCAGCTGCTTGTTTTTGTGCTTCTAAAATGGGTCCTTCTGGAGTAAAGAGGTTGTCAAGCTCTGGGAGCTCAGGTAAATCATGAAGATATGGTTGTTTACCAATGAGCTCGCTGAACGATGATGGTGCTGCTTGCCCTCTATTATGTCCCGGAAAGTGAAAACTAGCAGCATTTTCGGCAGCTGAGGCTTTTAAAGCACCAACCAAGGGTGGAAGCCTGTAGTCTTGAATTATTTCAGAAACATTAGTTGGAATATTATGCATTGAGACAGACCCTTTCATTTCTCCCTGCCTCTTCGTGTCTTCCTTTCTTCCCAAAGCCATGTGATACTCATCCTGTAAAAGATTTTAGAAAAAATCAGAAACTTGCAACTTGTAGATATTCATTTCTATTAAATGATTGAGCAGAATATAAATATCTAGCTTAGACTTGAAAATTGGCCTTGACAGTATACAAGATTCCCAGCTGCTTCCTCATGGTAAAGTTTCCAGCAATTAATACATGCAACACTAAAGTGGAGTTATCCTAAGATGAAGAGGATTTACACGCACAATTACTAAACTTAGACAGATGTGTATAGTTATTATGTATCTCTACAGGTAAACAGGTTCATATAAGGAACTTCTGACAAACGTAAACCGTCTGAAATCGTCAATTTGGTTGGCATTAGAGAGAAATGGTAACAGTAAAATATCAAGTAGTTGAACTAAGCCTAGAGAAGAATTAAATTGACTTCTTCTTATCTAGGTCTCATATAAAATGTGAAACTTGCTAGTAATGACAACATTCAAAGCAGAGACAACCAACAATTAGAAATTTTATGCTTCAACAGGGAAGGGCTAGCATATTGCCCATTGAATGATTAACTCAAACATCCACCAACAGAGATCTAACTTCCATGCTTTAAATTGATGCTTAATAACCCACTAAAATCCAGTTTGCCAGTTAAATAAACTACATATATTCACTGCAGTGCATCTTTTGCATCAAGCAATTAACTTTTGTAACATAGAATGGTTTCAAGTGGAATCCTACAAATCCATTCTGGAACAGTTTTCTTGGTATTCTGAGGCATATTGACACACTAAGAAGAGAAATGCAGTTGATGTTTCATCTGCTAAATGTTCTCCTTAATGCAAAAATTTAAGCCACACTCAGAATTGGGTTAATAGAAGCTAAGATACTGGCCTTTTTTTTTGGTGGGAAGATAAAAACCCAAAAATAACTATTACATGACATCAACTGGACACTATCAACACTCAAAAGCTCCTAAGCTAGCAACAAACTTGGACAAATATACAAGCCATCTTGAATGCATCAAACCAGCCAACATTTATTTCATCCCAAAAATCGGAGCAAGTTCATGTTATCCTATAAAACCGAAGAACCCATATTACTCACATAGCACACGACCGTACTATCCAAAGACAGAAATCAATTGATTTTAATCCAATGTCTCCGACTGTGGTCGTGGCTGCTACTACTGAAATTATTTCCAGATTCCAATATGTAAAATTACATTATCTACTAAAGTTTATGGAGAACAAATCTTCTACTGTCTAACAACACTCCATTAGAGTCACCACCATTCATTCAACATTATCAAAACACAGAATTACATATTCATAATAAGTCACCAAAACATCACAACACATCAAGCAATTTTCCACTCCAGTGTCCACCTTAAATTACGTTATTCATGAAAATCACGATTTCACATTGCAACAAAATCATTGAATTCCATCATATTCCTATGCAAACAGAGTTAAAAAAGCAGATATAATCAGACTTCACAAGACCATTTCTCATAAAGAGTTTCTTGTTGATGCAGAACATAAGTAGAATAAAGAGTTGTGCACAATTTCAAACATAAACAGACAATTCTGGGAGAGAAAAAGAAAACCCACTTGCAGAATACAAGCTTTTGGTCTCTCATTAAGTTTGGAGCTCCACCCACTGCCAAAACTCGGACTAAAGCTCTGCCAAAGTGCCAGTTCTGTTAGCAAGAAAACAGTCTTACAATACAAAGTCCTTCCTGGGATTGGATTGTTAGAGATGTCAAAGCATATAATTACAAGGACAACATGCAAGTAACTCTCTGTGTGTGTGTGTGTGTGTGTGTGTTGAAGCGAGGGAAGGAGTCTTACCAAACGGAGGAGAGGCGAAACCATTGCAGCTTCAGGGGTTCAAATGCTGTGTCTCTTTGGCTTATGGCTTTTTTATATCCATTTTTTTTTTTTTTGCTTTTTGGTCAGTTTTGGTTATTTAAGTAGAGCTATATGGTTTCAGAGCTTATTTGGTTTTCCAAATTGTTTTTTTGTTATTTTTTTTTGTGGGTATTGAAGGTAAAAGAATTACTAAGGAGGTGTTATTAAATTACCAAAAATGACATCAACCAATTTTTTGATTGTTTTTAGTCAAAAGTTGCCTCCTTTTTTCTTTTTTTTTTTTTTCAAAATTTGGTTCTTGCTTCGGTTGATACAGAAAATAGTTTTAATGGGATACAAGATTTAGTCAATATTGTATTCTTTTCTTTTCAATTGATCTTTTGGTGGAAGGAAACTTTGAATCTTAAAATAAAGGGATAATATCAGAAATCTCTCCTGAGATTTCTCTCACTATCATTTAATACTCCTAAGGTTTTAAAAATATCACTTACCTCCCTTACTTTTGTTCTTTGTGTAACAAAATTTTTAAAATCTCTAAACTACCCTTTTGCTTATTGTACTAAATAAAAATACTCCTAAACTACTTTGTTTACTCCAAGAAAAATCATAACCAAAAAAAGAATTTCTAACAGTACCACCACATCATAAAAGTTATAGTCCATAAAAATATAAATTAGGAAAACAAAAAAGATATTTGTAAAGAAGTACACTAGTACCAATTTAACTCTATTTGCTCGAAATTGATTTCTTATGAACCATATTTTTATTCTCAACTTCTTCTCAATTCGTAATATAAACCTTTAAATTGTACTAAATCATTATAAAAATTTATTCAAAATAAAAAAAGAAATCATACCCTACTCTATCATAATCATAAAAATAAAAAGGTAAATAAAATTTAATTTACTAAATTTACAAATAAAAAATCACATAGTCATCCAAAATGAAATGAGTAGGAGAACATGTTGAAGAAAGGGGAAAGAAAAGAAAGCGGATTTCGTTTCCTTTTCTTTAATTTTTTTGAGTTTCATTTATTTGATATATGAATTATGTATCCAATGAATATTAATATAATTATTTTGTAATTACAAGAGAAGGTAAGTGTTGTTCTTAAAATCTCAAAAGCGCTAAATAATATTATGAGAAACCTTAGAAGAGGTTTCTAGTCTTATCCCTAGAAGAAAATTTACTACTGTACTAATTTGTTTGTGTAGCTTTGGATTTGGTTAGAGTTTTCGAAAAAAAGCAAGTGAATTAAAGGTTTTTGTTTGTTCATTTTCCTACTGTCTTATTTCATGTAGCTTCAGCAAGGTTGCAGTGCTGGAGTGGTGAATTACTAAAGCCCATCACAAACGAGGCCCCAACTGGTAGGCCGTAAGATGGCGATCTTTTAGGTTGAAAATATGTGGAAGCCCAATCTTGATCCCGATACTCAATAGCCTGAAAACTAATGCCCATGATGGATTAATAGAAAGTGTTCATTCAAAAAAAATGCTCTCTCTATTTTTATTAAAAGCGTGATATTTTCCTTTTTAATCAATTTTACAATTATATTATCATCTTATCAAATTTTAGCAAAAGGCTATTATTTCATTTCCAAGTTGCATCCCTGGTTATTATTAATTCTTTATTGTGTATATGAATTTTCAAAATCTTAACATCAAGTGCTAGATAAAGTGTGTCCATTGCATATCGAAATATGTACTACGAAAGTTGTACTAAGCGTATTTCACTCAATGTTAAATCCAATCATCCATATGGACGATGAATGATTGTTAATCTGTTATACTTTCCTTCTCAGACAAGGCAAAACACAGAATATGCCATTTCAGTGACTTTGTCTTGATGCAGGCAAAGTTGGAAAGAAGCAGTAAATCACATTTACTTTTACTGCTGTACATAAAATGCACGGATTAAACATGAAAAATATTATGGGGTTGAGGGAGTATTACAATTTGATTTGTTCCTTCCAAAGAATTTAGAGTCCTTGAACTTAACTCAACTAATTAGACCTTAAACATTAATCAGGTGATCATGAAATTCTTACGTATTTATCGTCTTTGATTTTTTTCAAAATTTAGTTTCCTTATTTAACATTACTATTTCTAAGAATTTTGAGGCTCATTTAGCCCGTTGTTAAGAACGCAAATCACACAAAATATTAGAAAGAAAACCCACAAGACATAGGGTATAATAATGCTACCCGTAACCCATCCAAATTGCGTTTGAATTTCTAAGGAATGCGTGGCACATATCCTTTGAACACGTATGAGAAGAGAAAGAGTAAAATTTTGCCACATAATATTTGAATATTTCATTGTTGCAAAGTTCCATAGTTTAACTTGACACTTACGGATACCATGAAGGTTTCATGATTGCTATAGTTTCAATCTTTCACTATTCCTCTCAGATTCCTTTTTACAAAAATTAATGTCGCCATAAGATCCCACTAACCAAATGTATCAAAAACTTTTATCTTCTTGGTCCTTGGATTTTGATTCTTCCTATGGTTTATACCACTTTGCAATTAAGCTTCTTTTTGTGACGATTTATACCTAAACATATATAGTCTGTTAATTTTGTCCTATTAGCAATTAAGTAGAAGTTTAGGTAACAAAGTGGCATTAAGAAAAAGTTTTTAAGTTGCAAACTGTGAAAGGTTCTTTATTTGAGGTGCAAGATCACGTTAATTCTTCTTAAGTTAAGAAATATTTCCTAATCTAATTTTGCAGTTCTTTCACTTACGTAGTCCTATAAATATCTAAATCATTCAATTTTGTAAATCTTTTTTTTGAGGGGATTTTTTTTTTTGGGTAAATCTTTGACCTGGATTCTTCCTAGAAGAGATATCATATACATATATAATAAAGTCGTATCCTTATACTTATCCCTTCATATTTTCTCTTTCCTACGTGGCTTAACGAGACGGCAAGTAGTTTCCTATGTGGTTTGCTCCTTTTTTGTTTGGATATATATCAATTCTTATTTCCTATAAAAATTCTTAATATTATATGATTCTTATTTCCTACCCAAAAAAGGAACTGGAAAGTAATGCGATATAAATAAAAGAGACATAAATCTCCTCTATTAGATATATAGGAATAAATGATAATATATTTTTTTATAGTGTCCTATTCTTTTTTTTTTTTAACAGCTTCATCATAGATCCTTTTTATTTTAAGATAATCTATCCATATATATAACAACATACAAACAATCTAGACATGGAAATTAAAAAAAGTTAGCCTGAGAAAGTTTTTACAAGACTCACAGTTCCCATGCATAATTGATGTACAAAGAGAAATGACACTTCATCTGATTGAAAAATTCTGGAAAAGTCCATAAAGAAAATGGAGTGTCATCAACCAAAGAAATAAAATCCCATTATCATAGCTAAAGAAAGATGAGATAAAACATTAGATATTTGTTGAAGTTTTGCACCCCGAAGGCCCCTACCCGATCCTCCGTCCGTAGTGTCCTCCAATCCAAGAGAAAGGCCTCCGTCCGTAGTGTCCTCCGCCCGTCTTTTTTTTAATATATTTTTGCTAATAATTCCTTAATCACAATACATCTCTGCCCAGATGGTGGGGAGTATTTCGTGTGTGGACCCACATCATAGGAGTCCATGCACTTAAAGGACTCGATATAGTGGAGGTGGTCTTTTAAGGTCGGTAAAATCTATCTTGATAACGCATTTGTAAATTTATTACGTACAGTGCATAGTACGGGTCGCATAAGGTCTTATTTCCTACCCAAAGTTATTTGGACGATTATGGTTTTATTTTCTATAAGAATTCTTAATATTATAGGATTCTTATTTCCTACCCAAAGTTACGTACTTTAAGCAACTTAAATTAAGATAAACATACTTTTAATTTTCTTATCAATATCTCTTTGTATTCTTATCAATTCTTATTTCCTATGTCTACACTACATGTAGCCTCTAATATATTGATTTCAAGCATCAAATTCATGGTTAGGTATTTCCAGTGCAAGCGGTTGGCATATTAAAGTATCGATTTTGGGTTTCCACTTCTCTTGATTATCAGGTACATCTTCTTTCAATATATATATATATATATATATATATTTTATAAAGGCATGTTGATCTTCAATTGTAAGAGCTTAGTAACATATCTTGAATTTTGTTTTTTTTGTTTTATGTTCTATTTGTTTTGTATGAAGACATAGGATTTAAAAAAAGTACTTTCATCGTTATTTTTGTAGGATTTTTTCTAACATGTTTGTTAATTGATTTCTGTGATCATATACTACGATGTTTGTTAATTTGCCTTCAGGAAAAACAACCAAAAACAAAAGGCGCAGGAAAATAATGCGATATAAATACAAGAGACATAAATATCTCTATTAGATATATCTGCAAAGTCATTAGTTAATTAAAAGACTCTGGCCGTTTACTTAATTATAATCTTTACGTATTGTTATACACAAACTTGAATGCGATAAATCATATATTTTTTTTATACTTAGTTGTCCTACTTTGCTATCATGCAGTGATAATAGAAAATCAATAAATGCTGATTTGCACGGACAAATCAAGGAGAATGTTCAAACAGAAAAAAATAAAAATAAGTTTCTGAATAGTAGAATATTATTTGATACTATTTACTGCACTTTTTTTTATTTATTTTCAAGTTTTTGAATGTTATGGTATTGTTGAATGTTATTTTTTCTATTTTTGAATTATTATTCACTGAATTAAATGTTCAAATTTATATTATAAGAATACTTTACATTACAATGCGCACATAGTAATATACTTAAGACAAGTTATAATAGATTATACATTAAATATGTATTTTATATCGACATTTTTATAAATTGACTAAAGTTTATTATTTTTCGATGATTCCCGTTCAACGAACGGGTACAAAACTAGTTGTCTAATAAGATGATTGATTAGATATTGACTAATCATGAACCAGAAATGTAAACAAGAACAAAACAATTGCAGCATACAACCGCAAATCTAGGTTGTTCAAAAGAGGAAAAGTATTAAAAGAACAAAAGTAAAGAAATAAAAGACTTAAACTCGTTTTTCCAAACTATTTTTGTTTTCTAAGCAAAAAATTGTCAAGACTTTTATTGGCAGTTTCAACTTCTTTTTCTTCCCAATCTTTGCATATTAATCTCACGTTAAATATTACTAATGCCACTTTCATAACTTTTCAAGTTTTAATAAATTATGAAACGCATAAGAAGAAAAATGTTGCATGAAAAGGGATAAGTCCTAATGAATGTATTATTAACCAAGAAATCGACATTCAATTTAAGATTTACATATCTTCAATTGTATCTTACACAAAATCATTCCAAAACAAACAGAACTTAACCCAAAAACGCTCAATATCGTCTTCTTCAATGTGCTATAAATTCCTAACCATACCCTCCCAATTTAGGCCATAACCAAAGCCAAAGGTCCAAAACCTCCTCGTGCAGGTGCCTACGTACGTTTTCACTCTCAAGAAAAATTAAATTAAACCCTCAAAAAAATGGCCAAAGAATTCCACCCTCTTCTTCTCATCATCTTCCTCTCTTTCTTGATTTCCTCTACACTTTTCGACGTCTCATTGACGATGGCCGACGAGGACTTTAGCCCTGCCGATGCTTTCCGTGCACTAGACCCTAATGACCCTTTGGTTGTCACGATAGCAAAGTTTGCAGTGGAGGAAAATAACAAGCAAAAGAAAGAAAATATCCAGTTTGCGAATGTTTTAAAAGCTGCAAGCCAACAAATTGGAGCAAAAACTGAGTATGGCCTCCTTATTAAGGCAGATGAAAATGGTACTTCGAACACCTATGTAGCAGTTGTCTTGGACGGCAAAAATTCTGGGAGGGAGCTCGTTGGCTTTACAAAGCCAAACTTGGCAGTTTAGGTGATAAGATAATTTAGCAACTGCCAGAGTTATATTTGTATTATGGAGGGTGACATGACGATCATATAGGTGTGATTATTTGTTTTCTTTTTGTCAGTCTTCTAACAAGACAGGAGGTGGATTAGAAATGGAGTTCCGATGCATATGTTTCTACCACTATTATCTATGAGAAACCTAATTTGTCTTTTCCATTAGAAAAACTTGCAACAAATCTATGAATAAAATTTGCCTAATTTGACTTTATTTTGGGCTGAGTGGACGTTGTTTTTTGATGAATATGTTTTGCATTTACTCGGACAAAAATCCTTTACAAATGCAGTTATTTAGAGATGTTCTTTTCGCTTGTGTCGCATTAATTTTGACTTAGTTCGTCTCTCTTTCACTGATACTGTGGAAGTAGTATAAACATAGATCTTGGGAAATATTTGGAATGACATGCTTAGAATTTGGAGTACCCTGTCTGAAAAGAATAACCTAGAATTAGGTCCGTAATCTAATCTCAACAAACTCAATATCAAATAGTAAAACTTGATTTGAGCTCTTAATAAACTTGAAATTTGTGCATGATTTTGGTTTAATCACGTGCCATCTCAAACTCAAACAAACTTTTTTCTTATGAACTAAATTTTCGAGTCAGATTTGCGTAAATACGTAAAGCTCACGTTTTATGTGTATGAAAATGAGCTCGATTGCTACATTTTTTGATGCTTTGTGTTCTAGTTATACAAGCAGATTCTGAATCAGCTTTTCTTCAAGAAACTCAGGCATAATTCTTTTTACATCCATAACCAAAACCACGTGAAACCATCTTCTAGTAGTAAATCAACTTCAATGCCACTAAATTGTGTTCCTTGAACGCCTCACCTTGAGTGACCATTTGTGCCAGGCCAGGTGCGTTATCTTATGAGTCACTAGCTACTAAATCCATTTGCTGCATTAAAATAGACGTTAGTCACACTATGTCCATGGGTGTGTATTTATAATATTGCACCTTGCAAGTGAGTAGCACACAACATTCAAGAATGGGGGCATGTTAATAAAATTGCACCAAAAAAATAGTATAGTAGATGAAATGAGGTTTATTGATGACCGAATTCAGCACTTAAATTTAATGGAATTAGATTTTAACATATTCAGACCGTTTGATAATCAAACAGTGAATATCGAAATTGATTAAGTGGCACTGAATTTTCTAGGCAAAACTTGCTCTCAAAATTAAGTGATAAACTATTTATTTATTACTGAATGCGATAAACACTCAAATGTATTAGATTTAATACTTAACAATGTAACAACTTAATAGATTCAGACTTTAGTTTTATCAAACGCACTTAGTGAGGTGCCACATCTTTTTGGAAATTTTTGGAAATTAATCAAGGAAAAAAAGCAGTTTCGATCCTCATTATTCGGCTGTATGTCAAATTGATCCCTCACGTTTCGAGCAAAATGAAGGTTTATGAGTTTATTAGTCATCATATTTGATCGATTTTCTCTTAACTCCATTCTTTTTGGTAATCAATCAACGGCCCTCATTTCATTTTTTTCATCAATCAGTTCCCTTTTTTTAATTTCTTTCTGAAGTTTGTCCAAGTCGTCATCATTTCCTCCTCATCTATTCCCATCCTTTGTATTGTCCTTTGGTTTGTCGTTCTATTTTCATCCTTTTTGTTATCATTAATCATCTATTTGTTTGTCATTCTGGTCATATTGCTGAAATCAATCTTGACTGCTATCCAACTTCAATAACGCTATATGATTTTGTTATTGCATGTTTCAGTCACCAATACGAGCTTAAATGACACCATCTGCTCCTATTTTTTCTTCCTCTCCTTCCCTTATTAAGTCATTCAAAATTTCAGTCTCTAATTCTTCATTTGCATATTCCTCTTCTTCCTTTATTAAGTCATTCAAAATTTCTGTCTCTAATCCTTCATTTGCATACTTCTCTCTGTTTTTTTTTCCTTTCATTTTTTGTTGGTTACAAAGCACTTTTGTGCTAGCATGATTTAGTCGCTTATATTTACATGGACCATTAGTAATATACCTGTGACCTTTGATGCTTCACTTGTTTTCTTCAGATAGATATGTTGTTCTGGACCTCAATTATACTGTCTAGTCCTTTTTCAGGCCTTTACTTGAGGAATGAAAGTTATATCCTCATTCGTGAGCAGCACGATTCCGAATTCAACTCGAGCTCGGTTAACATCAAGTTTGAGCTGATCAAATCAAACTTGAGCTCAAATTTGAACAAAGATATTCAGCTTGTTAGCTCACGAGTAACTCGATTACATATATATATATATATATATATATATATATATATTATTTTTTATTTTAATAATAAAATTACATATATATCCATAATATTTTATTATTTTTTAAAAAAATTATTATTTTATTTATTTTTTAAAAAATTTAAAAATTATTATTTTTTATTTTTTAAATTCGAGTCGAGTTCGAATTTCATAAAACTAAGTTGAGATTCGATTCGATTAAATCAAAACTCGATTCGATTCTGTTTATTTGCACCTCTTGCGCGGAGTGGGAGAAGTGTATGGAAGCAGCAAAAGATTGGGAAGTGGGCACCCTCATAGCAACTCCTCACATTTTATTGCCTGAATTGATACTCGCAGAAAATGGAAGTTGGTTACAAGTTTGGTCCCCCAGCATGTCCCATCCATGAGCTCAGCACTGCCCCTCAACGGACTCGGGGCACGGACGGTTGCAGGTGCAACCGTCCCTGGCAAGTTTTATCATTATCAACTGCACGTAACTTTCTTTGTACATCGTGTAACTTTTTTTTCACAGGATGTATTTTCACAACAGATAGTGGTGGGCCCCACACACAGCGCGGAAATCGAGTTACAACTTGTTATCTCAGCCGCACAAATTTTTGAGGGGGAATCTGGGCCGTTAACCGTGCAGGGACGGTTGCACCTGCAACCGTCCCTGCCCCATTTCCGCCCCTCAACTATCCTGCTTTCAAACCTCTTGTCCGACAAGCATGCTACACTTAGTTGACTATAGCTGAAAAGCAAGAGTTTGCTTGCTTAAGTGTGTTTGGATTGTAAATTATTTGAGATATTTTTACTGTAGCATATTTTTTGTAATGTGATGTATATAAGATAAAAAGGTAATTAGAAAGATAAAAAACCTGTATTGAAAATTGTAATGGTAATGTAAGCAAATATATTTGGGGAAATAACCCACTATCCAAACAAAAAATTGCATGCATTGCAACCAGCCTTGGACCTTGTTTAATAATTCAATTCAACACTTAAACTTAATAAGTTCAAATCTTAACATGTTCAAATGCATTTGATAATAAAAAATTGAACATCTAAATTAATTAAATGGCATTGAATTTTTTAACCAAAATTTGCTCTCAAAAATAAGTGATGAGCTATTCACTTATCACTTAATGTGATATACACTCAAATGTATTAGATTTAGCACTTAACAATTCAATGACTTAATGAATTCAAACTTCAAATTTCAGATTTCAATTTTCAGTTTTCAGATTTTAGTTTTATCAAACGCACCCTTAATTGCATATGGAGTGTGCGTGCGTGCATCAATGTGTGCCTAACTAGGGGAAACTAGATCAGACAGAAAGACATAATGAAGGAGAGTGACGAGCAGAAGTGAATAGGTAGATAACATGGACAAACCATGTTACTCTATGGCCGCAGAAATAACAATTATAGAATGAGACTGGTAAAGAGAAGACATTCACCCAGCACAGGGATCATCCTAAAATTCAGAATGAGTACAATGGAGAGCTTATATAACAGAATCCCATATGCGGGCCTTTTCCACTTTGAGTCAGTTCGAGAAATTGAGAGTGCTGGAAGCTTCACAGAATTATTAGGAAGCTAGGCGCCTGCCCACCCAATCTCCTCACCTTAACTCACCAATGGGATGATGGAGAACTATCATGCTTAGAATATCAGACGACTGAGATAATGCATCTATCAGCAACCGCCATTGCCACGGTATCACTTCTCTTGGTCTCTGGTCAATGTGCTGCTACCGTAGCATCATCTTACCCGCATCCAACTAGTCAATTTAGCAACGACAACATGCATAGAAAGTACAGAAAAAGAAATAGACTTGGCGCATTACATGTAACAACCCACTTTGCTCCTGTAGTTCAAGACTTTTTGCTCCAGTGGAGTTTGTGGCAGAACAATGATCTCAGAATTGCCCGTAATTTTCATGCACATATGCCATTTCTATCACCTAGACATTGCACACTAGAAGGGAGGAAAGAAGATGATCAGAAGCTCCATTGATGACAACACCTTTATCTCTGACCTGCAGCATATAAGCCAATGCTCCTTCGGATATCACTTCACCAGGGATAAGTACTGGTATCCCTGGTGGATAAGGACATATTAGTTCACCGCATATTTGGCCAATGCTATCTTTTATGCCGACTTTTGTTTTTTGAGCAAAGAAAGCCTCTCTTGGGCTTAATCTCATGCTGAAATCATCAAAGGGCATGACATGGTCAGGATTCTCACTGTATTTTGTGCAATTAGAAGCTGCTGATATTGCAGATAGGTGCTTCAGTCCTGATATAAACCTCAAGATATGTTCTCTTTGAGTCCCTAGGTTAAATGCTAGAGTGATAGATCGTGTCCCAACAAGTTCAGGAACAACCCCAAAATCCTTGCTTAAAATATCATCAGCTTCAAAACCAGAGAGACCAAGCTGTTTTGTGCCAATTGTGACTCTCAACGGATCCATATCAGGAAAGTGAGGAAAGCTAGCAATGTCAAGGACTGAGACGTTGTGAATTTTACTCATTCTACTTCTTGCTTCCATGGCTAACTCAATAGCGTTGTGGAAAATAATGTCTTTATTTTCACTAACTTGAGCCCTAGCAGCATCCAATGATGCTAAAAGAAGATGACTAGGGCTACTACTTTGAAGCATTTGAAGGCATCTGCATATTCTATCCCTGTCAACAAGATCTCCTGACCTGTGTAACATTGACGACTGTGTCAGAGAGCACAGAACTTTGTGAGTAGACTGTACCACAAGATCGGCGCCTTGACAGAGAGCTGAGTCGGGCAATAGCTCATGAAATCCGAAGTGTGCACCATGAGCCTCATCAACAATCAGAGGGATCCCATGAGAATGGCATAGCTTAGATATTTCAGCCACTTTGCTGCAAATGCCATGGTAAGTAGGAGATACTATAAGAACTGCACCGGCTCTTTGACCTTTCATTTCCAGTTCCTCTATTGCTTTTTCCACCTGCAATAACAAATATCTTGAGTTCTAAAATGTTTACTTGCCTGATAAAGCACCATTAAGTACCGCCACTTGAAAGTGCATTAATCAGATTGTAGCACTTAAAAACTTCTCATGTTTAAGATATTGTTCCCAGGCACAAGAATGACACTTTGACAGGACAAAATGGCACTAGAATAGCCAACTGAACATTTTACGCCAAACATGCCTGTGATGGAGTAATGCCACCAGCAATATCCCAATCAGCATCATAATCAGGCAAGATGTACTTTGGATGTACACCAGACAATATCATCCCAGATATGGCTGAAATATGACAGTTACGTGGAAGAATGACATTGTCTCCAGGTGAACAAGTGGCCATAATAACTGCATGGATTCCACATGTACTACCCCCAACAAGGAACCATGTCTCTGATGCTCCAAAAAGTTCAGCGGCTTGTTTTTGTGCTTCTAAAATGGGTCCTTCTGGAGTAAAGAGGTTGTCAAGCCCTGGTTGCCCGTTTAAATCATGAAGATATGGTTGTTTACCAATGAGCTCGCTGAACGATGATGGTGCTGCTTGCCCTCTATTATGTCCTGGAAAGTGAAAACTAGCAGCATTTTCCGCAGCTGAAGCTTTTAAAGCACCAACCAAGGGTGGAAGCCTGTAGTCTTGAATTATTTCAGAAACATTAGTTGGAGTATTATGCATTGAGACAGACCCCTTCATTTCTCCCTGCCTGTTCATGTCTTCCTTCCTTCCCAAAGCCATGTGATACTCATCCTGTAAAAGATTTCAGAAAAAATCAGAAACTCGCAACTTGTAGATATTCATCTCTATTAAATGATTGAGCAGAAGATAAATCTCTAGCTTAGACTTGAAAATTGGCCTTGACAATATACAAGATTCCCAGCTGCTTCCTCGTGGTAAAGTTTCCAGCAATTAATACATGCACCACTAAAGTGGAGTTATCCTAAGATGAAGAGGATTTACACGCACAATTACTAATATTAGACAGATGTGTATAGTTATTATGTATCTCTACAGGTAAACAGGTTCATATAAGGAACTTCTGACAAACGTAAACCATCTGAAATCATCAATTTGGTTGGCATTAGAGAGAAATGGTAACAGTAAAATATCAAGTAGTTGAACTAAATCTAGAGAAGAATTAAATTGACTTCTTCTTATCTAGGTCTCAGATAAAATATGAAACTTGCTAGTAATGACAACATTTTCAAAGCAGAGACTACCAACAATTAGAAATTTTATGCTTCAGAACACATTATGGAGAAAAGCACAACGGGGAAGGGCTAGCATATTGCCCATTGAATGATTAACTCAAACATCCACCAACAGAGATCTAACTTCCATGCTTTAAATTGATGCTTAATAACCCACTAAAATCCAGTTTGGCAGTTTAATAAACTATATATATTCACTGAAGTGCATCTTTTACATCAAGCAATTAACTTTTGTAACCTATAATGGTTTCAAGTGGAATCCTACAAATCCATTCTGGAACAGTTTTCTTGGTGTTCTGAGGCATATTAAAACATAGAATTGCACTAAGAATAGAAATGCAGTTGATGTTTCATCTGCTAAATGTTCTACTTTAATGCAAAAATTTAAGCCACACTCAGAATTGGGTTAATAGAAGCTATGATACTGGCCATTTTTTTTCGGATGGGAAGATAAAAACCCAAAAATAACTACATGACATCAACTGGACACTATCAACACTCAAAAGCTCCTAAGCTAGCAACAAACTTGGATAAATATACAAGCCATCTTGAATGCATCAAACAAGCCAACATTTATTTCATCCCAAAAATCAGAGCAAGTTCACGTTATCCTATAAAACCGAAGAACCCATATTACTCACACAGCACACGACCGTACTATCCGAAGACAAAAATCAATTGATTTTAATCCAACGTCTCGGACTGTGGTCGTGCTGCTACTACTGAAATTATTTCCAGATTCCAATTGGTGAAATTACATTATCTACTAAAGTTTATGGAGAACAAATCCTCTGCTGCCTAACAATACTCCATTAGGGTCACCACCATTCATTCAACATTATCAAAACACAGAATTACATATTCATAATAGGTCACTAAAACATCACAACACATCAAGCAATCTTTCCACTCCAGTGTCCACCTTAAATTACGTTATTTATGAAAATCATGATTTAACATAGCAACAAAATCATTGAATTCCATCATATTTCTATGCAAACAGAAGTTAAAAAAGCAGATATGATCAGAATTCACAAGACCATTTCTCATAAGAGTTTCTTGTTGATGCAGAACATAAGTAGAATAAAGAGTTGTGTACAATTTCAAACAGAAACAGACAATTGTGAGAGAGAAAAAGAAAACCCACTTGCAGAATACAAGCTTTTGGTCTCTCATTAAGTTTGGAGCTCCACCCACTGCCAAAACTCGGACTAAAGCTCTGCCAAAGTGCCAATTCTGTTAGCAGGAAAACGGTCTTACAATACAAAGTCCTTCCTGGGATTGAATTGTTAGAGATTTCAAAGCATATAATTAGAAGGACAACATGCAAGTAACTCTGTGTGTGGAAGCGAGGGAAGGAGTCTTACCAAACAGAGGAGAGGAGAAACCATTGCTGGAGTTGCAGCTTCAGGGGTTCAAATGTTTGTTTCTCTTTGGTTTTATGGCCTTTTCATATGGATGGTTATAACTTATATAGTGGAGATAGTACGGATGTCTCGAGGAAGAGTAAAGCAACGGGTTGGAAAGAGGTGGTGAACAATGAGTCACCGCAGCAGCATTAATGGGGACGGCCAGCATGTGCTGTGTCCTTGCAGCACAACAGTATCGGTTTCAAACCAGCAGCATTAATGGGGACGGCCAGCATGTGCTGTGTCCTTGCAGCACAACAGTATCGGTTTCAAACCAGTTTGAATGCCCCTGTGGGGGTTCTTTCCCACGTCGGTACCGGGGGATTTGGGGTTGGGTAGATAAATCCCCTGACGCCTTCAAAAGTTTTGGCTTTTGAAGATTGCTCGGGAATCTAGGTTTATTTGCTGAATTCTTGATTTCCATCAAGAAAATGTCAGAAAAAAACAATCGCTGGGGTAGCTATACCGGGGTTGGTGGGGGTTCGTTAGCTCTTAGTAGAAGCCGCCCTGCTGGGCTTGCCCCTGTGGGGGTTCTTTCCCACATCGGTACTGGGGGGGTTTGGGGTTGGGTTAGCTCTTAGTAGAAGCCGCCCCGCTGAGCTTGCCCCTGTGGGGGTTCTTTCCCACATCGGTACTGGGGGGTTTGGGGTTGGGTAGATAAATCCCTTGGGCGCCTTCAAAAGTTGCCGGCTTTTGAAGGTTGCTCGGGGATCTAGGTTTATTTGCCGAATTCTTGATTTCCGTCAAGAAAATGTCAGAAAAAGAAAAAAAAAAAACCAGTTTGAAAGTGAGTGAGGTGGCATCCATGAGAGCCGTGAATGCTTAGTGGTGGGTCGAGGTGGCAACAGGTAATTAAAATAATTCAAATGAATCAGCACCAAGGACTGTTTTGCAAAGTAAAAGTACAAATACCCCTGGACTCGAATAAATTGCTTTGGAGGACAATGGGTAGGGACATTTGTGCAAGGTTTACGTTTAGCGGCAAATAAAAAGTGCACAATAGCGGGCCATGTTTGTTTGTTAGTAACTCATTTAAAAACTGAATGCATCCTCCGGGCTCTAATCTCGCATAGGCCTTAAACCGCTACGAAGCTAGACCCTTGTCAAATTGGCAAGTATCATTTAGTTTTGAATCTACCTCAAGCTTAAAACATTACAAAATAATTTTATTTTTTAAACAACATAAACAAAATAATAATTTTTAAATAATTATTAAAATATTACAGATATATTCGCTTCATCCTTCAGAATTATATCACATCCCACATTTAATAAAATAAGATGAATTGAAATGGTATTTTGTAAAGAAGTATCTTCAATATATTTTTTCGATTGCCTTCACGGAACATACACAACCCTTTGTCGTTTTTTTTAACGATTTTTTTTATCTTTATTGTACCTCTTGTATGATTCAAACCCGGATGAAATTATGACCATCTATCAGAGACATAAGAATGAACCAATCTTGTAAGATTCCCTTTAAATTCTTAGATTGCTTTGGGAAGAATTCTTATTTTAATGTCCTCAGTATTGGCTATTTTAGACTGACGTAAATTATATAAGTACAAACTACAACACATTTCCATACAATTAGTTATTTCATTTTTAAGATTCACATTTTAAGTTATCCATAATTATGTGAATACTATTTTTTACGATAGGCATTCAAAAAATGTACATACAAATGAGATGCATTGACACCTATGATATATATTATTAATGTTACATTCGTTGACAAATGGCCTAAACTTTTTGGGACTTCATTAAAGCAACATATTGCATCACTAAGTTCTCTCATAATTGTTCCCATTTAAGAGGTTAACGGTACAACTTGGAAATTTTTTCCCATTTTTTTAATCAATAAGGTCATTTTTAATGCAATGTTGTAACTACATCCATGAGATAGTCTTAACGGTTTTAATGCATTGCTAATACCTTGTGCATTTTGCTCTCTGCCAAATTACGGACACAATTTTTTTCCTTTTTTTCTACTTACCAAGCGATCATTCATCTACTTTCTATTCTGTTTCTCTACCATTTAATTTTACTAGTTTCACAAATTTTCTTACTTTTATTATACTTGTATAATATGTTTTCCACAAGCCAAATCCATCTAATTACATGATGTTCAAGATCTATTCACATATTATATGAACATTATTCGTCCTTCATTGAATATTAAATGACCTATAAATGTTGCTCGAATTGCCTTCAATAATTTGTATATATGTTACACTTCAAATTCATTGTCAATTTTTTAAATGAAATCAATCGAATTCAAGCTTCAGCTCTAACTCCAATTTCATTTTGAAAACTATTTAATTATGCATTTTAAAGATCACTTGTGATTTAGAATAAATTCATAATTATGCTTATTTTTTTAACAAATTAAATAATATTCATTTCATGTATAATTACTTTTTTTATTCAAACAAGACATATATATCGTATATTTAAAAATATACTAATATTGCTATTCATTTATTCGTTGTCATTATATATGTGTTCATGAACTATTCGAATAGTTTGTGAATAGGGTCGTGCTCGTTTCGACTATTAAATGAACCTAACATCGTGTTCAACTTTGATTTATTTATTATACAATCAATCTTTTTTGTCACTCAAATGAACCGAACTCGAAATGTTCGTGACACCTTAAATTGTACTATAGATGAAACTTAGAGAGGAATGGATGATTTGGATGGTACGTGGGATGGACCTATTTTCAAGTTCGAGACCTGCCATTTACACTAAAAAAACGTGACAATACTTAACTCTTCTTTGCTTCCATCCTATTACTTTAATTCACACCTTTCTTGCAGCCCGTAAATCCCACCTCTCATATTCGCCAAAAGTGCGCCTATATGGAATGTTCGACTCCATCATCGTTACTAGTAAACTAGCATGAATGCCCGTGCTACGCACAGTGCTGAGATTATTGAAAAAAATGAAAATAAAAGGATAAATAAAAAAGGTTAAAAAATTGTACCAACACATTTAGTTGCACTTTACCCCTTAGCTCAATAAATGGACACTTTGCCTGTCTACTTTACGTTTTAGAACAAAAATGCCTCTTCTATATTTATTAATATTTAATTTTTTTTGCCCTTTTTCATCATTCTCTCATATAATCAAATACTTTCTTCTCTTTGCTATTTTTATCTAGATATTAATTTTAATCATTTTAAAACATTATTTATTTATTTTTATTTTTTTTACCTTACATTATTAGGAAAATAATGATCATAAAGGGTATGCTATAACAAAATATATGTTATTTATGAACACATGCTATTTAATACTGGTGAGAACGGTACACCTTATATGTTTGCAAATTTAAAAGAATTTTTTAAAAATTAATTAAATATTTTAGTAGTTGTTGGTTTTTGTTTTAGAAATGTGGAGTGGGAAATGTGGGGGAAATGTGGGAAAAATGTGAGCATGATTATAGGATTTGTAGGAGCGGTAATATATAGGAGCCCCTTAACTTTATATTTAGTTGCACTTTACCTCCTCAACTCAATAAATGGACACTTTGTCCGTCTACTTTATGTTTTAGGACAAAAATGCCTCTTTTATATTTATTAACATTTAATTTTTTTTGCCCTTTTCCTACTTCCTCCTTTTCTTGATATTTTTCATCATTCTCTCATATAATCAAATATTTTCTTCTCTTTGCTATTTTTATCTAGATATTAATTTTAATCATTTTAAAACATTCTTTATTTATTTTTATCTTTTTTACCTTACGTTATTAGGAAAATAATGATCATAAAGGGTATGCTATAACAAAGTATATGTTATTTATGAACACATGCTATTTAATACCGGTGAGCTAAGGGGTATTATCATCTTATCAAATTTGGCAAAAGTCTATTATTTCAATTCCAAGCTGCATCCCTGGTTATTATTAATTCTTTATTGTGTATTTGAATTTTCAAAATCTTAACATCAAGTATTAGACAAAGTGTGTCCATTACATATCGAAATATGTATTACAAAAGTTGAACTAAGTGTATTTCACGGTCAATGTTAAATCCAATCATCCATATGGACGATGAATGATTGTTAATCTGTTATACTTTCCTCCTCAGATAAGGCAAAACACAGAATATGCCATTGCAGCGACTTTGTCTTGATGCAGGCAAAGTTGGAAAGAAGCAATAAATCACATTTACTTTTACTGCTATACATAAAATGCACAGATTAAAATATTATGGGGCTGAGGGAGTATTACAATTTGATTTGTTCCTTCCAAAGAATTTAGAGTCCTTGAACTTAACTCAATTGATGAGACATTAGACATTAATCAAGTGATCATGAAATTCTGACATATTTATCGTCTTTGACTTTTTTCAAAATTTAGTTTCCTTATTTAACATTACTATTTTCTAAGAATTTTGAGGCTCATTTAGCCCGTTGTTAAGAACGCTAATCACACAAAATATTAGAAAGAAAACCCACAAGACTTAGGGTATAATATTGCTACCCATCCAAATTGCATTTGAATTTCTAAGGAATGCATGGCACATTTCCTCTGACCACATCGCATTTGTTTGGATAGTGGGTTATTTCCTCAAATATATTTACTTACATCACCATTATAATTTTCAATACAGCTTTTTATCTTCTCAATTACTTTTTTATCTCACATACATCACATCACAAAAAGTGCTATAGTAAAAATATCTCAAATAATTTACAATCCAAACAAAGTTGATACCATGAAGGTTTCATGATTGGTATATTTTCAATCTTTCACTATTCCTCTCAGATTCCTTTTACAAAAATTAATGTTGTCATAAAATCCCACTAACCAAATGTATCAAAAACTTTTATCTTCTTGGTCCTTGGATTTTGATTCTTCCTATGGTTTATACCACTTTGCAATTAAGCTTCTTTTTGTGACGATTTATACCTAAACATATATAGCCTGTTAATTTTGTCCTATTAGCAATTAAGTAGAAGTTTAGGTAACAAAGTGGCATTAAGAAAAAGTTTTTAAGTTGCAAACTGTGAAAGGTTCTTTATTTGAGGTGCAAGATCACGTTAATTCTTGTTAATTTAAGAAATATTTCCTAATCTAATTGAGCAGTTCTTTCACTTACGTAGTCCTGTAAATATCTAAATCGTTCAATTTTGTAAATCATTTTTTGAAGGAATTTTTTTTGTAAATCTTTGACCTGGATTCTTTCTAGAAGAGATATTAGCTAATAAGATGATTGATTAGATGTTGACTAATCATGAACCAGAAATGTAAACAAGAACAAAACAATTGCAGCATACAACCGCAAATCTAGGTTGTTCAAAAGAGGAAAAGTATTAAAAGAACAAAAGTAAAGAAAGAAAAGACTTAAACTCGTTTTTCCAAACTATTTTTGTTTTCTAAGCAAAAAATTGTCAAGACTTTTATTGGCAGTTTCAACTTCTTTTTCTTCCCAATCTTTGCATATTAATCTCACGTTAAATATTACTAATGCCACTTTCATAACTTTTCAAGTTTTAATAAATTATGAAACGCATAAGAAGAAAAATGTTGCATGAAAAGGGATAAGTCGTAATGAATGTATTATTAACCAAGAAATCGACATTCAATTTAAGATTTACATATCTTCAATTGTATCTTACACAAAATCATTCCAAAACAAACAGAACTTAACCCAAAAACGCTCAATATCATCTTCTTCAATGTGCTATAAATTCCTAACCATACCCTCCCAATCTAGGCCATAACCAAAGCCAAAGGTTCAAAACCTCCTCGTGCCTGCGTACGTTTTCACTCGCAAGAAAAATTAAATTAAACCCTCAAAAAAATGGCCAAAGAATTCCACCCTCTTCTTCTCATCATCTTCCTCTCTTTCTTGATTTCCTCTACACTTGTCGACGTCTCATTGACGATGGCCGACGAGGACTTTAGCCCTGCCGATGCTTTCCGTGCACTAGACCCTAATGACCCTTTGGTTGTCACGATAGCAAAGTTTGCAGTGGAGGAAAATAACAAGCAAAAGAAAGAAAATATCCAGTTTGCGAATGTTTTAAAAGCTGCAAGCCAACAAATTGGAGCAAAAACTGAGTATGGCCTCCTTATTAAGGCAGATGAAAATGGTACTTCGAACACCTATGTAGCAGTTGTCTTGGACAGCAAAAATTCTGGGAGGGAGCTCGTTGGCTTTACAAAGCCAAACTTGGCAGTTTAGGAGATATGATAATTTAGCAACTGCCAGAGTTATATTTGTATTATGGAGGGGGACATGATGATCATATAGGTGTGATTATTTGTTTTCTTTTTGTTAGTCTTCTAACAAGACAGGAGGTGGATTGGAAATGGAGTTCCGATGCATAGGTTTCTACCACTATTATCTATGAGAAACCTAATTTGTCTTTTCCATTACAATGACTTGCAACAAATATATGAATAAAATTTGCCTAATTTGACTTTATTTTGGGCTGAGTGGATGTAGTCTTTTGATGGAAATGTTTTGCATTTACTCGGACAAAAATACTTTACAAATGCAGTTAATTAGAGATGTGCTTTTCGCTTGTGTAGCATTAATTTTGACTTAGTTCGTCTCTCTTTCACTGATACTGTGGAAGTAGTATAAACATAGATCTTGGGAAATATTTGGAATTACATGCTTAGAATTTGGAGTACTCTGTCTGAAAAGAATAACCTAGAATTAGGTCCGTAATCTAATCTCAACAAACTCAATATCAAATATTAAAACTTGATTTGAGTTCTTAATAAACTTGAAATTTGTGCATGATTTTGGTTTAATCACCTGCCATCTCAAACTCAAACAAATTTTTTTTATGAAGTAAATTTTCGAGTCAGATTTGCGTAAATACATAAAGCTCACGTTTTATGTATATGAAAATGAGCTCGATTGCTACATTTGTTGATGCTTTGTGTTCTAGTTGTATAAACAAATTCTGAATTAACTTTTCTTCAAGAAACTCAGGCATAATTCTTTTTACATCCATAACCAAAACCACAGGAAACCGTCTTATAGGAGTAAATCAACTTCAATGCCACTAAACTGTGTTACTTGAACGCCTCACCTTGACTGACCATTTGTACCAGGCCTGGTGCGTTATCCTTATGAGTCACTAGCTACTAAATCCATTTGCTGCATTAAAATAGACTTTAGTCACTATAGTACCACACTATGTCTATGGGTGTGTATTTATAATATTGCACCTTGCAAGTGAGTAACACACAACATGAATGGGGGCATGTTAATAAAATTGCACCCAAAAAATAGCATAGGAGATGAAATGAGATTTATTGATAACTCAATTCAGCACTTAAATTTAATGGAATCAGATCTTAACATATTCAAATCGTTTGATAATAAAAAAGTGAACATTTGAATTAATTAAGTGGCAATGAATTTTCTAAGTAAAATTTGTTCCTAAAATTAAGTGATAAACTCTTTACTTATCACGGAATGTGATAAGCACTCAAATATATTAGATTTAATACTTAACAATTTAATAACTTAATGGATTCAGATTTCAGATTTCAGATTTCAGTTTTATCAAATGCACTTAGTGAGGTGCCACACCTTTTTGGAAATTTTTGGAAATTAATCAAGGAAAAAGAGCAGTTCGATCCTCATTATTTGGCTGTATGTCAAATTGATCCCTCACATTTCGAGCAAAACGAAGGTTTATGAGCTTATTAGTCATCATATTTGATCGATTTTCTCTTAACTCCATTCTTTTTGTTAATCGATCAACGGCCTTCATTTCATTCTTTTCATCAATCAGTTTCCTTCTTGTAATTTCTTTCTGAAGTTTGTTCAAGTCATCATCATTTCCTCCTCATCTATTTCCATCCTTTGTATTGTCCTTTGGTTTGTCGTTCTATTTTCATCCTTTTTGTTATAATTAATCATCTATTTGTTTTTCGTCATTGCTGAAATCAATCTTGACTGCTAACCAACTTGCATACCACCTGCTTCTATTGCGATTCATCTTCTTCAGGTCAGCTGTTAATTTTAATTTCACTTCTTCTTTTTTTTCTTCCTCTTCTTCCCTTATCAAGTCATTCAAAATTTCAGTCTCTAATCCTTCATTTGCATATTTCTCTCTGCTTTCTTTCCCTATATTTATTTTTTGGGTTGAGTACAAAGCACTTTTGTGCTGGTATGATTTAGTCGCTTATATTTACATGGACCATTAGTAATATACTTGTGATCTTTGAAGCTTCACTTGTTTTCTTCAGATAGGTATGTTGTTCTGGACTTCGATTCTACCGTCTAGTCCTTTTTCAGGCCCTTACTCGAGGAATGAAAGTTATACCCTCATTGATCCTGCTGGTTATCTCTTTCATTCTATTGCTGCCTTTCCTGCTTGTGCATGATCAACTTTTAATGTACTAAACATTTTCTTCTTCTGATTATGACTTTTGAGCATGTTACATGACAGAAAAAAGTCTGTTACAAGACGATGGATAAGATCCAACACCTAAAATGATTTGCTTATGACACAATCACATTACAAGTTGATCTGCAAATACCCCATCCTCCATACTAATTATCCTCTAATACATCATGACAGACAAAATCCTGAACCTTCTAAAAAAGGACAATATAAGCTACAAAAGAGGAATGGATGTTCTAATGAGCAGGGTGCAAAGCTGCTGAACAGATTGCTACAAAAATGTTCATCACGATTATAATGAAAATTTGCGTAGCCTTCAATCTGGTTTCTTTAAGTTCAAGCAGTTGTCTGTTGCTTGCCTGAACAACTCCTGCACTTGCTTTAATTCATTCTCCGCAGCTTCCAGTTGTTTTTGCAGTTCTAGGCCTACGGCATCATTTTCAGCCTGAAGTTCTGCAATTCTTTTCAGTTGAGCTTCTTCGCCTCCCTCAGCTAACGGAAGGGCAGCCACCAACAAATCAAACTGCTTGGCAGCCTTGACAAGTGCAGCACTCATGAGCTTCGGTTGCTCAGCAAGGCTAGCTGCATCCTCCGCAGCACTAGGAGGATTAGCTGGAGGTTCTGGATAATTAGGAGACAACCTAACTGGAGGAGCATCCCTTTGAAGTGTCCCAAAGGTATTGAAGGCAAGGCCTGCGATTGTGTTCACCTGTTCTTGCAGTTGGGATATTATATCCATCTTCAATTTTGAGACCTGCAATTCTGCCATTAACGGCCAACTTTCAGTTCAAGTAAAGCAGCATTTCTCAATTTCTGTACACCTTCATTTTGAATTCAAGCGATTGGGTATTTCATTTTTTATCACATTAACAACTCAGAGTGAGAGACAGAGAAAGAGGTCAAACAGCACACATGATTGACAGCTGAAAGAAAGAATCTGAGGCATCCTTATGACTCATAAAAATATTTGAAGTAAAAACGAGTGAAAAAAAATAAAAGAAAACAAAGACATATATGGCTTGGCACAAACTGTCGGTCAATCAATTTGAACACTCACAATCTCAGCCTTTCAATATCATTCACGTGCTTGACAGCAGACAGATCCTCTACAACATGACTTAACACAACAAGGCAAATAATATCACTACTCACGAAGGTGCTGAAAAATGCCATGCTTTATGAATATTAAAAGCAAGCCTTTACATCGTTCACTTTTGCAGATAAACAAATGAAGCCATCTGCATGAATTTCCCACATCAATGTCTTCAGGCACTAAGATTTCTGCTTTGGGGCAGGAACTGAATTTCCATCCAGAGCAATTCAATCAGTCAATATTCGTTTTCAAAAAGAATTCAAACCACAGACTCAACAATCTATCAAGTAATAACTCCAGCTGCTCAATTCTCCTAAATTTGCTGAACCTTCAATCAAAATTCAGCTACTTCAATACTCTACTAGAGGAGAAAGGCCCAAAATGTTCCAATACCATGTTATGGAGTATCCTCTGTTCCAATAGATAGACGTGAAATACAAACCCGTGAATTGTGATCTCAGCCCACTAAATGTATGCTTCTGTAATGGCTGACTACTACTTATTCAGAAATTCTTTCAACCAATTTTGAGGATCAAATAACTACAGTAGAATAAACCACATCAACACTACCCAAGACCAAGACTAACCCCATCACACCAAGCAGAGCATTACACCTTGCAAGAAGGAAGCAAACCAATTCAAGATAAGAGATCAGGTCCGCCAAAGAGGCCTAATGGACAAGATATAACCCAGTTCTAATTACTACTATAAGCTTTTTAGCCTTTGGGTCCTCTATATAGAACCACACTTTCGCCTATGAACTGAATCATTGCTATGCAACAGTCATTTTCTCATCACATTTACAGGAAATAACCAAGAGCCAGAAAACCCAGTACAACAAATCCAAAACTCTAAATCTGAAAACATCAAAATGACTCCAAACAAGCCCTTACCAACAAAATTGAACAAAACCCAGGTAACAAAATCTCGCCAAAAACACAGAAATCTAATTAAATTAAGAGCTGGAACTGAAAAACGTGGAATCAAAAAGAGGTCTCTGACCTTAAAGTTTCGAACTTTATATGGTTCAAGGGCTGGATTCTTCTAGGTTGTGGGTAGATGCAAAATCTGCAAATTCTGAAAGCCTTTTGGTGGCTTAAAACTTTGGTTGATGGACTATGATTGCGGATTTTTGGGGAGAAATGCAGCTAGTAACTTGGGTAGTACTACTTATATACTGGCAAGCATATGGTTGGTCTCCAATTTTTTCAAAGAAAAGAATTTAGGCCATGTTCTCCGGATTCCCTTTCTTCTTTTTCTTTTTTAACATATTTTATGATTTTTTTTATGTCACACATATATCAAATCGAATAGTTAGAATATATATATATATATATATATATATATATATATATAAACTCTAAAATATAATAGTTTAAATGAGTTTTTAATTTGTTGAAGTTTGACTCATACTATTGACCATTTTTAACTATAAAATCAAAAGTGAAGTTCTCAAGTTAAAAGATTTCAACTATCAGATGTAATTATTCACTGTAAAAAGTTTTTTTTTTAATCTATCTATCACTTAATTGATCGTCATTTCATGGAGAGCATACTATACGGTCTGATTTTAAATTGTACTGTGCAGTGAAATTCCAAGGAAAAACTGATTCATCAAACAAACAGCTCTCGTAGCTCAGTTGGTTAGAGCACCCGTTTAGTAAGCGGGAGGTCTTGAGTTCGACTCTCAACGAGAGCACCAATCAATTTTGCTTCTGTTTGCCATATAGCCTTTTCGGTGGTCCCACAGATTTTTCCTTTCCACGCACCCAAGTCTTGGCCTTCTCTCTACACCTAAATCTATAAAACAAAAAACTTCAAGCCAACAGCTTATAAAACTTTTGACTACCGATTTTGTTATGGGATCTTAATATCATTTGGCACACCTAAAATTTCAAAAATATCACTTACCTCCCTTACTTTTGTTATTTGTGTAACAAAATTTTTAAAAACTCTAAACTACCCTTTTACTTGCTAAATAAAAATATTTCTAAACCACTTTGTTCACTTTAAGAAAATCATCACCTCAAAAACAATCTCTTACAGTACTACCACATCACAATGATATACCCCATAAAAATATAAATTTGAAAAATAAAAAAGATATTTGAAAAGAAATACACTTGCATCAATTGAATTCTATATGCTCAAAATCGATTTATTATGAATTTATATTTTTTTCCAACAACTTCTCAACCTTTGCTCAAGCCATTAAATTGTACCAATCATTATAAAAATCAACTCAAAATATGCAAATAAATGATACCTCACTTTATCATAATCACAAAAAGTAAAAGATAAACAAAATTTAATTTATTATAATTTACAAATAAAATATCACATAGTCATCCAAAAATTATGAGTAAGAGAGAATGATGGAGAAAAGGGAAAAAGAAGAAAGTTACTTTCGTTTCTTTTTCTTTCAATTTTTGAGCTCCATTTATTTGATATGTTATGAATTATGTGTCAAGTGAGGGTTAATATAATCTTTTTACAATTACTAGAGGAGGTAAGTGATATTTTTAAAACGTCAAAAGTACCAAGTGATATTTTTAAAACCTCAAGGGAGGTTTCTGATATTATCCCTTTTGTTATTGTGGTCTTCGCCAGAAAATTTTTGCCAAGCCAAGAACAACATTACTAGTGGCTCTGTTAAAAACAGAGTATGAAATTGAAGAAAACCTGATATCCTACCCTTTGAAGGACATTAACCACATAAAGTAGGGGAACAAGATAGGCAAACCATTTTGGTAAGCCCGAAAAAAAAAAACACCAGATGTTTATCTTCTCAAGTTAACAAAGGTAAAGCTCATGTTCTGTCATAGTAATAGGAGGAAATTACTCGAGTACCCCCTAAACTTTTCAAACAGTTGAGTTTTGGCCACTCAACTATTAATAGTGTGTTTTTATCCACTGAACTATCAAAAGTGTAAATTTTGACCCATTCCTTTTATATTTCACCGTTAACATTGCCAAATCTAACTATAATTAGTATGCCTCCTGAATCGTGTGGACCTCTGAATCTAATAGAGTTAATGGCGGAATTAGATAGAATGACCCAAAATTTACAGCGCTTGATAATTCAGTGGGTAAAAACATACTATTAATAATTGAGTGACCAAATCTTGACCATTCAAAAAGTTCAATGACCCCCCAGGTAATTTGCTCTAGTAATAGCCTGATGAGAAGCTAGTAGGGAAAGTTAACGATGAATAAAGCTCAGAAACCAGAAAAAAGAAATAGACATTACATCTCAGATATATACTTGAAACTCCAGCCAAATTCTCAGCCTGCTATTGTAACCGGTAATTCTACTCAGTCTGCCTTAAACTTCATCCTTTCACTTCATGTAAATTTTCACATCCTGTAATTACCATTTTTCCAGTGTTGGGATTCGTAAAATTTCTGGAATGAATTTATGGAGAGAAAGGAAAAGAAAAAGAGGAAAATTTCTTATTTCATATCATCAAGCTGAAGTATATCAGAAGATGATTCAGTAGGGTATAATTCGCTAGCCAGATACAAAACTCAATCTCCTATCTTCAACAATCCTTTTCAGGTAACTGCCCACTTTGACATGCACATACAGATGGAGAATGAGTTCACGGATAAGCTTCAGAACATAGTGGCTGTAAATGAAAAACAAATATATGAGTCTTCATTCTTAAGAATTATCATTTTTTTTCCTTTTAATTATGTTTTCTACTTTTTTGAAATTTTATTGTCAGTAATCAACTAAGGAATCTTACACCTAAATTTTTTGGACAAGATATAACCCGGTTCTAATTACTACTATAAGCTCTTAAGCCTTTGGGTCCTCTACATAGACTTAAACACACAAGTTCACACTTCCACACTTTCACCTATGAACTGAATCATTGCTACGCAACAGAGTCATTTTCTCATCAAATTTGCAGGAAATAACACAGACCCAGAAAACCCAGTGCAACAAATCCAAAACTCTAAATCTGCAAACATCAAAACGACTCCAAACAAGCGCTTACCAACAAAATTGAACAAAACCCAGGTAACAAAATCTCGCCAAAAACACAGAAATCTAGTTAAATTAAGAGCTGGAACTGAAAAGCTGGGAATCAAAAAGAGGTCTCTGACCTTAAAGTTTCGAACTTTATATGGTTCGAGAGCTGGATTCTATTGGGTTGTGGATAGATGCAAAATCTGCAAATTCTGAAAGCCTTTTGGTGGCTTAAAACTTTGGCTGATGGACTGCTGCGATTGTGGATTTTTGGGGAGAAATCCAGCTAGTAACTTGGGTAGTACTACTTATATACTGGCAAGCATATGGTTGGTCTCCAATTTTTTCAAAGTAAAATTTAGGCCATGTCCGGATTCCCTTTATTCTTTTTCTTTTTAACATATTTTATGATAACTTTTTATGCCACACATATATTAAATCAAATAGTTAGAATATATTTTTTTAATAAAAACTCTAGAATATATTCCCTCTGTCTCATTTATTTAATCATGTTTGGGGAATTAACTTTTTAAAAATACGATTTGATTGTGATGTTTGTACTTTTTTTTTTTAATTTTATCTCCGTAAATTTAAAATATAAATTTGAATATAACATACATATGATTAGAAAGAAGGTTATATTGAAAAGAAAAATTAAAAGGTGCATTGACTTTTCTAACATAACAATTATTTTGAAACATTCTAAAATGAAAAGTATAGTTTAAATGAGTTTTTAATTTGTTGAAGTTTGACTCATACTATTGACCATTTTCAACTATAAATCAAAAGTAAAGTCTTGCAAGTTAAAAGATTTCAACTATCAGATGTAAAATTATTCATTGTAAAAGTTTTTTTTTTTTTTTTTTTCCCGATCTATCACTCAATTGATCGTCATTTCATGGAGAGCAACCATACGGTAGGATTTTAAATATTACTGTGCACTAAATGTTTGAAAACATTTGATCCACCCATCGAACAGCTCTCGTAGCTCAGTTGGTTAGAGCACCCGTTTAGTAAGCGGGAGGTCTTGAGTTCGACTCTCAACGAGAGCACCAATCAATTTTGCCTCTGTTTGCTTATATAGCCGTTTCGGTGGTACCAAACATCCAAGCCCAGGCCTTCTCTATGCGCCTAAATCTATAAACGAAAACCTTCAAGCCAACAGCTTATAAAACTTTTGACTACCGATTTTGTTGTTGTGGTCTTCGCCAGAAAATTTTTGCCAAGTAAAATAACAAACATTACTGGTGTCTCCGTTAAAAACAGAATATGAAATTGAAGAAAAGCTGATACCTACCCTTTGAAGAACATATTATGTAACCATAAAGTAGGGGAACGAGATTAGCAAACCATTTTGGTAAGCAAAAAAAACACCAAAATGTTTATCTTCTCAAGTTAACAAGGCAAAAGCTCATGTTCTGTCACAGTCATAGCCTGATGAGAAGCTAGTAGGAGATGGTAACGATGAATAAAGCTCAGAAACCAGAAAAAAGAAACTGCAGACATTTACATCTCAGATATATACTTGAAACTCCAGCCAAATTCTCAGCCTGCATGCTACTGTAACCTGTAATTCTACTCAGTCTGCCTTAAACTTCATCCTTTCACTTCATGTAAATTTTCGCATCCTGTAAATACCATTTTTCCAGTGTTGGGATTCCTAATATTTCTAGAATGAATTTATGGAGAGAAAGGAAAAGAAAAGGAAGAAAATTTCTTGTTTCATATCATCAAGTTGAAGTATATCAGAAGATGATTCAGTAGGGTATAATTCGCTAGCAGGATATAAAACTTAATCTTCTTTCTTCAACAATCCTTTTCAGCTAACTGCCCACTTTGACATGCACATACAGATGGAGATGAGTTCACGGATAAGCTTCAGAACATAGTGACTGTAAATGAAGAAATATACGAGTCTTCATTCTTAACAATTACGTTTTTTTCTTTTTTAGTTATGTTTTGTATTTTTTGAAATTTTATTGTTAGTAATCAACTAAAGAATCTTACACCTGAATATTCATGAAATAAGTTCAAAATGTTCGTTAGTTTTGCTAGAAACTTTAAAGTTTTATTTAGAAAGAAGTTGATAGTTAGTTCCATTGTAAAAGTAAATTTTTCTAAACACATACCTAGTAAAATTACTCAACATAATGGTAGGTTCCAGTAATAAAAAAGTACATTTTCCTAAACAGGTACCTGGTAGAATTTCTCAGCATACTGGTAATTTAATGAAAAATGTAAGATATTTCAATAAATTAGTAGGCCTTGCTAGTCAGATGTTTCAATACATTGTGCTGCTCACGTTTTATCCAAGCAACTACGCAGAATACCAAGATTGATTTTATGAATTTAGCTTGGTTAATTACAAGAAAAAATAATAAAAGAGACAGAGATGAAATTTGGAAAATATTTAGTAATTATTGGCCCATTTACCCTGAAACAAATATATCAAGTTATTTGATGTACGCTATTTCAAATTCTTCATGACATTTAAGGGGAAGGGATGGGTTGGATAGTTTAAGGATAAGGAGCATAAATAAAAAGTTTCAGGTCTGAGTCCTTCCACTTACACTAAAATAAAAAAAAAAAAAAAAATTCGTCGTGGCATTTAGGTGCAAGTTGCAACTGGTAAAAAATAATACGTGCAATGACATTTAGGCGCAATTGGTCAAAGATAAACATGTGCAATGCTTGTGCATTTTGCTTAGTTTATGCGACTGGACACTGCTGATCAACCGTCAAATTGTTTATTTTCTACATTATCCAAAGTAATTTATTGAAAACTAAAGTATACCTATAACTAATGAAGACATTTTCTCAATTTTTTTTGGAACAACCAGATTAGTGTAAACACCAAAATTTTGCAATATTTTCAATATTTTCTTGAAAATTTTGTCTATTTATTGGTCATTTATTTCCATGCATTCTAATATGAATTTTTCTTATTTTATAGGTTTTTTGAAAAGAAGAAAAAAAAAAGAAAATCAAGAAAAACGAGAATAGGCAAAAGAAGAAAATCAAGAAAAGAGAAATCCAGCCCAAGTTATAGAAAACGGAAGAAGAAGAAATAATTGGGAGCTTCTAAGACCTATCCACCTACAATTTTCTTTTTCCCCAAGACTCCCACACACTCACAAACTAACACTCCACTCCATTACACTCACCCTTTCTCCATTAACACTAGTACATGCAACTCTACCCCATCTATCGCTCTTGCCTCTCTCTCAAACTCACACTAGTGCATACTCACACTTCACACACTAACACTCTTTCTTCTCACTCGACTCTCTTCCTCTTTGCATGCACACGCACACACACAATCACACAGAAATACATTCACACCTACACATATAATGCACAAAAAGAAAAAAAAATCAAAAAAGAAAGAAAGAAAGAAACAGAAGAAGAAAAAAGAAGAGCTAAGGAGCAAAGATAGGGTTGATTGAAGTTCCTAGCCACCACCACTGCAGTTGATCATCACTAAGGTCCTTTCTTCCCTACTTTTATTTGGTTTAGCTTTAGATTTGGCAAGTGGATTTTGTGAGGACTTGCAAAAACCCTCATATTATCTTAAAATTCCCTTTTATTTTGAATAAATTACTTTAAATATCTTTATTACTCATTTACTTCCTCAATAGGTGCAATAAATCATAGAATCAAGAGTTTCATCTTTAGTTTTATAGTTAGCGTAAATTAGGGTTTTTGCGTATTTCGGCAGTGTGATTAGTTGGTGAGGTGTGTGTATTAAATTCGAAAGTTAAGAGTGAGTTTTAGATAAGAGAAAGTGTATGATTAGAAGTGATAATAATAAGATAGTGAATCATAAGTTAAAACACTAGTACGATCGAGTTAAGGAAAATCGGTTTGAACCGACGTGCACCGTTTGTTACTGATTGAATACACCACTTGGACACTACTTTATTACCTTAATCTCCTTGCTATTATTTCAGAAAACCCTTAATTAACCCTTAAGTGGCCAAAATTATTGACCAAAAGAAGAGAGAGAAAAGAAAATTTTGAGATTTAATCTTGTAGCGACACTTGACAGAAATCCAACCAACTTTGACTAAACAAATTTCCTTTCTTCTTATCACCAAATTAGCTTAATTTCTACTTCATTTCCTTCTTGTTGGCCGAGAGTGAGAGGAGAAAAAAAGAGAGAGGGAAGTTAGCAACTCCAACCTTGAATCTATCTTTGTTTGAGTAAAATCAACCAAACCAAACCGATTAAACTTGCCTTTTGGTGTTTGGAAAGCTTTGTGTGGTGAAATTTTTGGAAGAGAGGGGTTTGGTTTTCACTTGCAAGCAACTTTTGGAAGGTATAATGATTGATTTTCCTTTTCTCTTGCTTAATCTTGTTAAATTTGGGATAGAAGCTTATATTCTTGGTTTGCTATGGTTAATTATTTAGTTTTTTATGGTGTAATAGAATGTTTAGCTAGGATTTGCATCTTTTTAGTTTTGATTAGTGTTGTTTAACTAGTAAATGATGTTATTGAGGTTGAAAATGGAACTTGTGAAGTGATTTTGCACTTGAGTGTAACTTTGTTAGAGTAAAAGTGGAATTCCAGCACTTAGTAGTGATTCTGCCCTGTTTCTGGAACCAAACTGACCTGAATATTCGTCCATGATAAAGGCCAAATCAGTTCTTCCTAAAAACATGAAAGTTGTAGGAAATTGAGTTAACTATCTACCTGCAAAATTTCAACTCAATCGGAGCACTGTATCTTGTGAAATGACTGAACTACCCCTGACTGCCCAAATGCCCTATTTCACAGGCAGTTTTGAAAAGGACTATATTGAAAAAAGGACTGTATCTTGTGTCGATGTCTTCATAGGAAGTGTAGATCTCTGTCTTAGCTTCGAAATGCCATAAAATTTTTCCCAATCCGATAAGCGTAGCTTCAGTTGTGACCAAAATGCCGAAAGATGACAAACCTGCTACTTAGACATTTTTCTTTAATACTAGTTTCCAACTTTGGTCTTGGTGGTTTCATTGTTAGAATTGACTTGTAATTGGATGATATTGAGCCTAGTTGAAGAGCTATTGTGTTAAGCTTACTTATGTATTGAATTTGGGCTGAGTTGAGGAAAAAAATGAAGCCATAAATGACTGGAAAATAGCGCAATACAAAGGGTATGCTGCCCAAATTTTCACTCAAAAGTTAGGCGAGCGAACTTGAGACTTGAGCAACGACTCGAGGTTGAAGCGAACTTTGCGTGTTATGGTATTCAAGTTTCGTTAGTAAGAGGTATATGAGCTGAATTTGGCCAAAACTCGTACCCTTTAAAAGGTGAAGATAGCGACCAATAGAAATACGTTTTCCTCGTCTTTTAGACTCAAATGTGAATTCTAAAATTTTAATCGCTTCTTTAGCAACACCAAAAGAGCGAGCATGAATTTTCTAGAGTTTGATAAGTAACATGAATACTACCTAAATGAGTTTCAGTTACTTGATTTTCTTTAAGCGAAACTCTTAAGTTTCGAACCCTAGTTGATTTCAAACTCTTAAATGATGTTTTATAGCAGATTTGGACTCCAAACAAGGAGTTGTACTTGAACGTGAATCTAAGAAGCACTAAGTTTTTGGTGAGTGCTTCCAAATACCTGATTGAACTTGATACTTATTTTCAATACTTGACCAATGTGATCGGATGATATTTGATTGGTTTGGTCAGGCAAGGGTGTACTTTATTGCACTTACCCTAATGTGATATATTCTTTTTCAGTGGTTGCAATTGACTTGATATATATGTATATGATTCGCATCTCTTGTCTGGAATTCCAGAAACCCTAAGGCTAGTTAATCAAGTCGAGCCGGCAAAGGGCCTGATCGATTAGATAACGAACCCTGGGTCTCTTGTTTTGTCGAGTGGAGTGATACCTCCTCGACTAATCGGCATGCTCGAATATTACCACACATGTTTATTTGGGTGTTTGGACCCAGTAAGGGGGTTGAATGGTGGATGGGTTGGCGTTAAGCGTAGCACTATTGGACTAATTACTTTACTTGAAAATTGACGGAGTGTCAACTACTCCTTGATCAAGTTATGGCGGAGCTCTTTTGCAATAACGACTGTATCCTTTTACTTGACATGTTCAATATTCAGCGATTGGCTTTACGAAGTGTTATTATTCATTTTCTTGACTTGTTATGCTCGCTACTTTGCCACTTTGATACTTTCTCTTTAAATTAATGGTCAACTTGCTATTTGAAACCTCACTGAACTTTAACTCACTCTATTAGTTTTGTTTTCCTTACAGGGGATATGAGCGAGGCGTGAGACTGGTACAGGCTAGCATAGTCTAGTTTTTGGAAATTTTGTGATTGAACTTGCACTAGGCGCTCGATTAAGGTTGAATGTATGTAGAACTTCAATCTTTTGATGTATTTGAGATTGTATGGAAGTTTGAGATAGAAATGAATGTATTTGTACGTTCCAAACTTGGAAACTGTTATTCCATTTACAGTCAAGGTTGTGAACTAGTTTATATGAAATAAGTGAGCGAGTCCTGACGAGAGCTGAGCAGGTGGTCCGCTAAACCCTGGGGTACGCCCTAGGGGGAAGTGGGGTCGTCACAGATTTCATAGAAAATCTCAATATTTGCATGTCAACTTGTGATTTTGTGACCTTTTTTGTGGACTAGTTGGTTGTTTTGAATTTTACATGCTATTTAAACTCAAAACATATGAAATCATACCAACATACTCCTTGTAACATGTAAAAGGAGTAACATGAAGACATTTTCTCAATTTTTTTTTGGAACAACCAGATTATTGTAGACACCAAATTTTTATTTTTCTTGTCAATATTTCCTTGAAAATTTTATCCATTTATTGGTCATTTATTTTCATGCATTCTAATATGAATTTTTCTTATTTTATAGATTTTTTTGAAAAGAAGAAAAAAAATTTCACTAAAATATTGAAAAAATAGAAAAATTTTGGCATCTACAATTATGTGATTTAACAATATAAAAGGGATGATCGTAAATACCTAATAGAACATGAAAAAGAAAAAAAAATACCAAATAATGAGCAAGAAAAAGGATTGTTTAGCAAAAAATCTTTAAGTTAACTGTATTAGCCTCTCGTCTCAGGGTAATCAAATGCTCAATATTCATTGTTGTAGATCAGATACCTTATTATCTATACCACTTTCTCCAAACAAAAGCTGATGATAAAGCTCTGGCTCAAATGAGGCTTGATAGCTTGGCTATCCTCTGTCACCTTGCGACTTTTGATGACCTGGAGCAAGCCCAAATTGCTTTTCAGTTTTTGCTTGAAACCGAAGTATTTCCATTGTGCCTAAACTGGATGGAAATGTATAAGGGCGTACTTCAAGTTTTGACTTGCATGGTGGATCAACTTGCTAGAAATCCTGGTGCAAGCAATTTGCACAAAGTTGTTTATTGCCTGGATCGTTTCCCTGAAGCAGCAAGATAAGAAAAGGCTATTGAATCAATGAGATGTACCATTACTGCAAAACTCTACTTTCCATGAAATTTATCAGAGAAATCCAGGGATCTTAAGTCTGCTGCAGCAACTTCTTCGCAATCTGACTCCCGGATTCGGGCCTAATGCATAAACAATTTGGCTTCAAACACGCTTCAAGATTGTCAGTGTGTTTGAACAGCAATCATGTGTCTATTTAGTAGAAAATTATGTGGATCAAATAAGTATTTTGATGTTGAAGGTATTATGCTCAAACGCAGGGGATTTAGTCTATCTTTATTATAGAAACAAATAATCAGAAACTATCAAGTTCCAGGACATTTAAATTTTTTTTTTTAAAAAACTATGCCCAGGTTGGAGCCAAAAGTGGCTTTTAGTTATAAAGATAACAAAAAGGTACATAATAAGAAGATGTATACATTTTTTGTATATTGGCTAATTCTCAACCATCATGATGGCCCTAGATAATGAAATACGTAAACATTTATTTTACTTGCGCAATATCTGATCCCCAGCTTGTGTGCGTATAATGTACAATTCATTATTCGCATGATTTTTTTTAACCATCCCATCCACGGTTCAAAGTCGCGGTCGCAGTTCGGATCGTTCCACATCGGTCTCAGCATATCGATCACGGTCTCGACGAGACGCGAATTTTTGAAATATTTAATATTCTAAAAATTGTAAAAAATATGATAAACAAAAATAATTAAAAAATTAGTAAAAATAATAAAAATTCAAGTTGACTCGAGATGACTCAGATTGATTCGGTATGTTTCAGCCGTTTCAACCCTTCACAGTGACATCTTGATGAGTCAAGTATCTTGGAATCGTATCGTCTTGATATCGTATCGGAAGGGCCCGAGACGGTGACGACTCGGTCGAGTCTTTGAACCATGATCCCATCCCTCTTCAGACCCTTGTCACCTCTAATTATCAGGTACATATTTAAATCCTAAATTTGACAACAGAAAAGATTTTAAGAGCCTTTTCTGACATCCTAGTGGTTATGTGAAGTTAGAATGTTTTGAGGCAGTATAAAAAATTGGGTGTAAAAAGCTTCTAATCAGAAGTATGCTCTGCAAAATTAGAACGAGAAGTTAGACTTTCTTAGTGTCATCTTCTTATGTGCGACACTAGATGAGTTGTCTTATAGACAAATTTTGGATGCTATGTGAAGAGAGGAAAATAAAAAGGACAAATGTCACATAGAATTGAGGCATATCTTAACAAATGTCAATTTGCAAAAGGTAATTTAGGGACAAGTCATCGTGACTGATGAGTACACGACAAATGTGCTGGGTTAGTTCCCCATATGGCACCTCATTATAAGACGACGTGGCACACAGTATTAAGCGGTAACATACGTGATTCACTGCATGAAGAAATATAAGAGGAGGCAAAAATGAAAAAGATGTAGGCACCTTTTTTTTTTAGTATTTCACAATTTTATTAACAAAGTAAAGGAATTCATTCTCTAACTTGATCATCGGAGTTTATGCCGGGGAAAAAGCCCCCAATCTTTCTTTTTCAGGTCTGTGGAGTAAACGAAAAGCAAGATTATCAAGGTTGTTATAAGCAGGTGCAAATCTTTGCTCCTGCAAATATTTGTTCTTTTCTGGGATAGATTTTTAACTTGCGAAACATTATTGGAAAGCAATCTGTGCCTCGAAAACAAAATTACGATTTTTTGCGTGCATATAAATATGCAACAAACTGGTCTTGCAGTGAGGAGAAAATTAACCTCTTGTGAGCTCAAAGACTGCGATGCATAAGTATTATATATCGGCAATACTAACAAGCAGTTGTAAGACGTCCAAGAATCAACCTAGTTTCCTCAGTCTTTTCATATTTAGGAGCAGTCCTTGGCTTTGGTGCATTACGAAGACGGAATAATTTCGCCAGCAGCCCTTGATTATTGGATGTCAAGATGAAAGCAGCAAAGAAGATGTAGCAGAGCAGACAGAAATTATATCAAGAAGCATCACAGGTATCAGCCGACTCTGAAAAAAATGCAGTTCCATTCTCATCAATCGTTTGGTCTCTGGTTAGGAGGTATGATCCCCTTAACACCCATTATTGCTATCTAAAGAGAGTAATCAGCTATTAGTTCAGCCATTGTTTAACTTTTCATTGAAGAAGCATGTCTTATGGTCTTCGAAACAGTTGAGAGAAATATTTGATGCAAGTTCTCTTATTGTTCAAAAGCAAAATACTCAAGAATTAAGAAAGGTCCTGTCCAAATTCTACAACTCTTGTTTTTAGTTCTTCAATTAAATATTCTTTCTAATGATATAATAAGAATTTTTGACCATTCCCAGTTGGTTGTTTGGGTGATCATTTGCTTTCAAAAGTTAAAGAATTGTAATAGTCTTGTTTATTATTATGATGACATGAATCAATTGACCATTAATTAATGTCTATTGCCTCTTATAGACGAAACAAGAATGCTCCACCTAGTTTTCCAATTGACATTGGCATATATTAATGTCATAAAAATTAGGGTAAATTACGTTTTATCCCCCTGTGGTTTAGCGTTTTTTACATAACCCCCATATGGTTTCAAAAGCTATACATAACCCCTTCATGGTTTGGATTAAAGTGTCAAAATGACGGAAATAGTCACTCGTAACGAAACTTCTAAAAATGTCAAAATTACGCTTATAAATACATGACACATAAACTCCTTATGGTTTAATACTTTACCATATAACTCCCTTATGGTTTTCAAAATATACACATAACCCCCCTTGGTTAATAAATAATTTTCAACTTTACATAAGGGTATTTTTGACATTTTAGATGACTCTATTACGAATGGTCATTCCCGTCACTTTGACACTTTAATCCAAAGTACAAGGGGGTTATGTATAGCTTTTGAAATCATAAGAGGGTTATGTAAAAAAACGTTAAACCACATGGAGGTAAAGCAGAATTTGCCCTAAAAATTAAAAGAATAAACCTCTTGACAAAGCATAGAGATCCTAAAGAATTATCCACGTACATTTTTGTCTCTAAAAAAATTTTGCTGTACCCATTTACCTGTGTCCCAGTCTTTAGAAGTGTTTCCATATCCGAATTTTAGATGATTGATGCATTAGACACTTAAACACATACCCGAATCCGACACTTGTACCCAGTCCAGAGTAACATAGACTTTGATATCATTGCCTTGCCGGAAAAGAACTAGGGACTTTTGTTAATGGCAATGATATATTTATTTTTAGGACTTGGGTCAAGTTTGCTTATGTATCCATGGTTTTGTGTAAAGTTATTGTAGTGCTTACGTGATTCTGTGTACGTATAATTACACTTATTAAAATTCTTCTACCAAAAAAGTTGGTTTACATAGACACAGGGGAATATTTATACATCATTACGTAAGAAATATACTAACAAGACAGAATTGCACATAATAAATATGTATCTTTCCTACTCCAATAGTAATTGGAAATTCTTTCTTCTAATAAATGTATTTTCCTTTTGTAGTTTAGTTCCATAATTTGAAAATTTAGATGTTGTCCAAATTCGACTTCGAAGACAAAGAAGGGGGGAAAAAGGGTTTGCAGTTTTGCTTCTGTCCTAAATCGGTCAGCAGTCATCTTCGCGACTGCTTTGTCAGAGGAATTTTTTTTTTTTTTGTCCTCTAGCTCTCTCCACGCTAATTTAAATTGTGCAAGAAGGACAAAATTATATACTACTACTATACATCCTTCCAGCCACGGATTTAAGGGGGGGCTGGTGGGGGCTTAAGCCCCCCCCCCAAAGCCGCCGGAAAACACGATTATATGCTTGTACACTTGAACAATTACATGATTGTGTTTTAGAAGGAATAGGTACGTACAAGGAAAGTGAGTGTACTGTTTAACGGCTTGACATTGACATGGTAAGGATCCCGTTGTCTAAATCAATGAACCTTACATTCTCCAGAATTTCGTTGTCTATTGTAAGTATATGCAATTAGCTCCGAGTAGTATTACCTATCGTGCAAAAGCACGCAATCAGATTATTCTAAAGTATAGCATTCTTTGGTGCTCAAATTCTTTGACAAGTTTTGATTGTCAACATTGTAATATATTAGTTTTTTAATTTTTATTTTGCCAATTTGTTTTCTAAAAATATTATTTGCATTGAAGTCATCGATATAATTTTTTCAAACTTTCTATTGAACTATTTGAATAATTTATAGGTCAAAGTCTAACATATTATAACATTGATACACTCCTGATATCATGACATTTAAGTTATAAAAATAAAATTTTTTATACACAACTACAAATATGACTATTCCAAAGAAAATCTATGAATTTTTTATCTTTTTTTAATTGAAAATAGTTATATATTTGTTTTTGTACAAGTGACATATTGGAGCATCTTCTCATAATGTGCAACTTAGGTGGTTTGTGATATTATAAGATATTTAATCAAAGGTTATTTCTTGTCTTAATTTTAGTTATGACAATGTTATATATTTATGAAATAGACATACTTTTATAATTAAAGTTAATATTTAATATTTTAAGATGTCATATATTTAAATAAATGAAAATTATTTTAAACATAATATATTAAGGTAATTTTGTTCGAAAAAATTTTGGCCCCCCCAAGGAAAAAATCCTGGCTCCGTCACTGCATCCTTCTATTATTTATTCTTTCTGTCAACGCTATCCCCACGTACATATGGAACATGATACTACCTTGGTTTACTAATAATAAAAGGGGACACATAGTTGCGATTTCATGGGCATATTTTATAATGACATTAATTCGCAAGACTTTTTTCAAAGTTAAGGTATCATATTTTTTTTTTTAGAGTAAGATCAATTTCTCAAATGGGAAAATTGTTCAAAACATCTATAACATTTAGTCAAAATGAATTTTTCGTCATTAAATTTTAAAATATTAATTTTGCATTTCTTACATGTTCAAATTCGCAAAATTTGGTCTCAACATAGCACTACAAGAAAATTGTTCATCAGTGACAACACAAAGTCATCACAGAACATACAAATATCGTCACAAATACCTTTTATTGACGACTTTTTAATCGTCACAAAGTCGTCACTAAATCCCCGTCGGTAAAAGTAAACAGTGACGACCTAAAATGTCGTCACTAAATAGTTCTCATTAGTGACGACTTTAAGTAGAGCATTTTTGACAAAAGATCAAGTCGTCAATAAAACACTTCCAGATTTGTCGTTACTAATGACAACTATTTAGTGACGACCTAAAATGTCGTCACTAAATAGTTGTCATTAGTGACAACAATCCGGAAGTATTTTATTGACGAATTGACCTTTTGTCAAAAATGCTCTACTTAAGGTCGTCACTAAAAAGCACCGAAAGCCATTGTATATAACTATTTTACTGACAACAATTGTCGTCACAAATTTAGCTTAGATTTAGTGACAGTCTCTGTTATGACAAGGAGCTTTTATTTTCTATTTTATGACAACTTTTTTTTGTCATTAGATAATTTCTCAATAGCTTAATAGTCATAATTTGGCCTGTAATCATTGCTAAATCATTGATTTTAAACAAACCATACAAATAAACATGAACGATTGATAACCAAAAGTATTTGCATTAGATTACATGGTAATAATATAGCATTCTCAAATGCCAAATTCAAGTGTACATTACCCAACTAATGCCTACAAAAATAACATTTGTCCAAAATATCACTTGTACATAAGGTACATTTACAAAAGCAATCACAGTTTAAGAAATTGAAGAACATTTAAATGAACCACTCCATGAGCAAAAGGTAATTTTGTCTTCAACATTCTTCAACCATAACCATAGATATCTTCCAAAAGCTAGTATGAATAGCATTTATCTGTCATAAAAGAGTAAAAGAAGTAGGTAAGGGGAGGAGTACAATAATAAAGAACAAGTAATGAGACTTAGATTATTAAGACAAAAATTACAATTCATTAAGAACCTCATATAATTTGGGCCCACATATTACAACACCAGCAAGAAGTTAGAAATCACAGTCCAATCTATACAAATACTAGGGTCTGCTTCCCACGCAAGGCGTGGGAGCTTGAGACCTGTTAGTAAGGTTCCCTCCCATGCAAAAGCAGTATATATTAGTTGATAAGAGCAGTTAAGTATTGATTGAAAATATCCTTGGTTAACACGCAAAAGCAATATACATTATTAGTTTATAAGAGCAGCTATGTACTGATACAAAAAATGGAGTAACGGCAGTTGATTCTGTAGTGAATATTTTCTCCTGAATGATAGCCTTTGGCTAACATTTTCTATTGAATAATAACTACAGTAGCGCGATGCGAAGGCACGTTAAAAGGCATAAATCAATATATCATGATGCATGCTTTATAGAGGGTTATAGAAACCTAAAAAGCAAAGGATAGCAATAAAGAATAATTAGGTTCTGTCTTCTTTAAAAATTGTTAAATCAATATAACTAAGGCTTTTGCTAAATTTTTACCACATCTTGACATCATCTCTCTTCTAATATACCACAGTACAGATTATCCAAATGTGAATGTTGAAGATCTTGCAATTCTTCGAAACTAATATTTGTTGCACTTAGTAAAATGCTACCAAAATCCTGCAACACAGCTCTTGAAAGAGGGGAAAGAGGAGAAACAAAGTCCGCCTGATATTTGAAGTTAACCAGAAGTTGTAGCGTCAAAGCCCAAAGTGCCCTCAGAAATGTTTATGTGATACCCATTGAAGCAAACCATTATAACAGCAGGGTAATTAAAGCTGATAAGAGTTTATTTTACGTATTTTTTGTGTGTTTTATTAGTTAATTTTGGTTTGATTATTTAGTTTAATAACTAAAATAACTAAGGTTTTGGTAAAAAAACTACATTTTATGTTAAAATGGCTAAACATTGCATTTTATGGATTTTTATGGTAAAAACTTCATATTTTGTAGGTTTAATGATTCAATCATCAAATGAAGTGCATTGAGAAGATATTTGGATGATTGAAGATGGATTAAAGTGGTGAAAATAAAATATGAAGTGTAAAAAGGAAAAATGCAATTTGAATCAAGAAAAGTCAGGTTTTGACAACTCTGACACGTTTTGGTATTTTGACTATATCTGGAGCTACACAGATCGGATCAAGGTGATCTTGGTACCATTTTGAAGCTAAGAGATATATCTACATTTGGTATGAAGACATCAAAGTCCAGTTCAGCCGTTTTCATAGTCCAAAAGTTGAAATACCGAAATTCAACTCAGCTGTCCAAAGTGGAAAACAGAGCTCTGACCAGTGTTTAGTATTTCGATCATATCTCAGGCTACAAAGCTCAGATTTGGATGATTCTTGAAGCATTGGAAAGCTAACTCAAAGGGCTACAACTTTGGTGTTTTACAAAAAATCCAGTTCAGCCTTTATGATAGAGAAAATCGCAGCTGAAGTAAGGACAAAGTGAATACGCGAGTACACAAAACGTGACTTGTAACCGCGTTTTGTGTAGGCGCGTTTTCCGGCCGCAATTCTGCAATTTTGCTCAGTCAATTCTCTTGTGTTCTGACTACTTTCCAGCTACAATCTGCAAGAGAATTCGGTGCACATGCTTTAGAAGACAAAAGGGCAAGAAAGTTGGCATATTTTCAAGTCAAAAACAATGGCTATTGACTATCTTAACAATTTCAGATTTGGAAATCAAATGCAGCAAGTTTGGACCAATGGAAAAGGAGCTTTTGGAGCAGTTTATATAGGGAGCAACCAGGACATGCAGATCATACGGGAGAAGCTTGAAGAGTGCAGAAATGTAGTTCTTCCATTTCCTTAGTGTAGGATAGTGTAGTAATTGTAGTTCATCCATTCTTGTATAATGGCTAGATTAGGATGAAAATGGAGATGAAGAAAGAGAAGTTGAAGCTCAAGTGACATGGGTTATCTCTTCTCCAACTCTTTATCTTTTGTATTGGATTCTTAAATATAGTTAATATGCAAGTTCTGGATTTTGTGTTTAATATGTGTCTTTAAAGTTTATGCCTAGAGTTATGGTTGAACTTGCTATATTTTGTTAATGATGTTTATTTGGTTATTTGGTCATATTATTTTGAGCAAGTTATTTATTACTTTTGGTTATCTAATCATGATTAATTGGCCATTAATTATGATAATCTTAAGGTGTTAAGTTTGCAATGAAAATTGGAATTTAACACTAGTTCAAAGAAGTGATAAGCCTAGGGAGTACACTCACGAAAGTAGAGGTGCACCTATGTGGCTTAAGTGACTTGTTTCATGTAATTTCATAAAAGAAATGAACTTGTAATTAATTTCATAACCACGAGAGTAGGTATGGCTTAATTACAAGTATAGTTGATTCACTACGAAAGTAGGTTTCACATACATTAGGAAATTACGCCATAACTAATCAAGATAATAGCATTCACTTAACCGGTAATCTCATTTGCAAGAGTAGTAAGGAATTCCATATCTCTAGGAGCTTTCTAGTGTTATTTTCTTAAATTTTATATTTGTGGTAGTCTAAATAATAAAGGAGTTTGAAAACATCGGTAATTGCATTCTTCCCTGTGGGATCGACCCGATATATACCCTAAACTACTAGTTGATCTGTATACTTGCAGTGAACGGGTGTAATTCGGTATTTTTTAGCTTGCACGTATGTAAAATACCCGTCAAAAGCAAAGTCCATGTCCCATGGAATGAATTAAAAAGAACTAAAAGAAAGACACTTACCATGTCATCCTTCGCAAGGAATGCAGTTCCGATGAAGTATACGCAACAAATCAAAGCAGCAGTGACAAAGAGGCTGCATAAATATGATCTAGCTTTTGGATCTGGCATGAGTGAAACCTGAAAAGGCAACAAATTAACTATCAGTACCCTAGAGACAGAAAGGTATCATTTCCATTTAGAGTTAATAAGAAGGTATCGAATTGTAACATCATATACAATTTCTTCAGCTATAACAAAAGTTATCATTGTCAACCCTCCCAAGTAAACTTCAGAGAGTCCAAAAAACCACTCTGGCTCCAAAATTGTTAAGGCCAATAAAAAGTTTCTGAAATCCTCAAAGACAAAGGGGACCATCAAACAAGCATTCAGAAAATGACAATTTTACAATATACTTACAGATGTAGCAATACGTCCCACATTACCAAAGGCAGCATGGCCAATATCCGGGTAAGTCTCGAGCCCAGGTTGACTGTCCAAACAGGAATGCAGGAGAATCCCAGTGTAGTAAGAAACAACAGCAAAGATAAACAGAATTGAGAGCCCAACGCATCCACCTTCTTTGACAGCACAAGTAGTTGAAAGAATTCCAACACCACAAAGAACATTTATGCCTGTGAAAAGTAAATGTACATAATTTTTATGTGTCTTCATTCACCATGAGCACATTAGCAGCTAAATGCAAAGGCAAAATCAGAATTGTCAAGGCCTTCAAACGGTTCTAGATGTTTCATGATAGTTTCTGATTTGATATTTTATTTCATTTTGCAAGGAACTGCAAGGACGAACTTCCTTACATCAGTGAAAAGGGAAAAGGATCAAATGTATAGGTAGAATATATATCTACAGATAGAAGAAAAGGATTTAGAATATTATGCAAGCCATCAAAGTTCTCAGTGAGTGAATAGATTATAGCAAATTTAGGCTTTTCTTTTTAATTTACAGTAAAGCGAGCAAGTTCATATTCCTACATCTAGAAGTTGAATAAGGACAGATTACTGAAGTACGAATCATCAACATTCACGTCAACATACAAGTTAATTATGCAGTTCCTCTGATAAATGCTTCTTTAATATTCCTGCATTTCTATGTAGATTGATGGATGTTCAATCAAATAAACCTACCATTCACCACAGCTTGTCCATATGAACTCTGGCTAGGAAGAGAAACCTCATGTGAGACCTTGGATGATTTCTTGTCAGCAGTTGCTTTTCTTAAGGAAGGCCTCCCTTGAATGGAGGGCAGCAGAGAATGTGAACTACGCCTTTCTGGTGGCCGACGTGCATCTGCTACTGGTGGTAATAGAGGTTTTGCGAAGAAGGGAGTACTTCAGGAGTGTATCTTCTTGTTAATGAATAAGAGATACATGAGCTGCCTAAACATGATAACGTAGGCGTCCCCAGGAAGTTAAGACTTGGAGATGGTACACTACTGTATAAATCGATGGACTGCCTGATACAAGGATATGAGATACCAAGCATTATCAACCAGAGTTTGAACACAGTCCAAGTGAGATGACTAATGTAACCATTTCTCAAATATATAATCCAGTTATGCAAGTTTAAAACAAATTAACAAAGAACCATTGGAATTGATTCTAAATCTTAAAAGCTAAGAGCGAAATTATTTGCAGCTGGTAGAATTGCACATGAGGGAGTGATGGTTGTACTTTTGATCAAACCAGTATTTTTTATCCTCTCCAAAAACAACTGAAAACCGATGCAAATAAGAAACGCTGGTACATGATTGGAGGAGGAGAGTGGATCTCTGGCACTTATTTCAATCAAAATATCTGGCAGACTGTCTAAAAGTTGGTATAGTTCTGGCCAGATGTTATGACACACAAGTTATGGAAATTGGTTCAGTCTTCCAGAATCAGCCGTTCGATGAAAGGTAATATCCAAAATATGGTTTCTACCATTGATAAATGTAGCAAGGACAAATACAACTCCTTCACTTCCAAAGATGGTTCACAGGGATTAACCACCAATCCCTCATGACGAAGGAAAATCTTTTCAATAGAGGCAGTACTCAGCAATATAAGTGCATCCTACCAAGTTCCGCTAAGCTGAAGAAGGATCCAGGGAAGACATAAAATGCTCTGGCCTTTTGATAACATTACATAGCCTACCTTAAGCCCATAGCTATCCTTTACTGATGTTACTGGATCCATTCAAACTCATAAACTATTGATATTCATGGCCGAAACAGAATGAAAAAACTTGAAGAAGCTTCAAAATATGAATGATGAAAGCATTTCAATCCCATTTCTAAATATCTCTCCTAGCCAAAAATGAATAGGTAAAGCTAAATATCTGGTACCATATAAATATAACAGCATTCAAGAAACCAAGTGCTTCACTGCTAAATACAGAATCTGCACAACAAGAACAGAACAAACATAGAGAACACCATAGCTAGATGTAGAAAGAAACAAATATAGATATGTGCGATAAGATGATACTACCTGTAACTTTGAGGCCAAGAGGTGGTGATAGATTTGCTCTCCGGCCTTTCGTCCTCATTATCATTAGAATAACTGCTAGAATCAGAATTATTTCCATCTTCACTATTTTCTTTCTCCAGTGCCTAAAATCATTGCCAGCTGCAAAAAAGCTAAGCTCTTGAGAAGCCTAAAATCAGAACAAAATCCGCTTAGCATCAGAGGCAGCAACTAAAGTACAGAACAAAAGAGAGGGTTGCCCCTCTAGAATTCAACACTTCTATCTGTAACATTATTCAGCAATATAGCAGGTTGTTTACAGAATTTGGAATATTAAAAATCTTTTATTGCTAATAACAACAAAGAAAACAAGATTGAGGCAACATTGGGAACATCTTATGTTTCACTTCTCATGGCTATATACTCTCATTCACGGAAAGAAAACAAGATTGACCAAGAAAACCGAAAAGTAGCATGTCGAATTCTCTCCAGCGGTGGATTTGCATATTTACCTTATATATGAAGCTTCATATTAACATACGAATGATGTTGAAAACTCAAAAACAGTGAATAGTATGTTATGCTCTTTCTTGATAAATAGCTAGAGAAAAAAAACTATTTTCCCAATTGTTTTGTCAAATAAAATCAAATTTCTCGACACAAGGGGACATTGATTCCATATTTGGAAAAATATATGCTTTGGACTGGCCAGAGTCTCTCTCAAATTAAAAAAACATAAAATCTCCTCTTTTGGTTCAAGATTTCCGTTCGGGCATTTTATCAAACACTAAATGGGCGTGAAAAACTTCAGCATATTGTGCTCAATTGAGGTTATGACTAGCCCAAAATTTGTTATAAACACGAGATAAATCAGTCCAATCGACACCTAGAGCCTGTATATTCTAAAACCATAAACAATCAACAAGAAAATTGTACTAACAGAGACACGGAAAACATGCTTTGGGAGCTCAGACGTTTGTGCTTGAATGGGAACTGAAGTTCAAAGAGGGAAGACGACTTACAAGGCTTTCTTGGTGAAATTCGCAGGCGGCAATGGATATCCGATGGGTGGTGACGGCTCGGTGAGTTGGAAATCTCCGCTGCTGTTGCTGCTCAAGCCATCCACGGAAGAGGAGCAGGTGGAGAAGAATTTGATGAGAGTCTCGACGTCGTAGCTGTTCTTGCCCTTTTCACCGAGAACAGAAAGGTTGCTGAGGATGAGTTTTTTTTTGGGCTTGGCGCGGATAGAGACGGCGGTAAAGGGGAAGGGCTGTGGTGGAGGCGTTGGCAGAAAAGGCTTGTATTAGAAGTGGGGAGGAGCAGAATGGGAAATGAGGGGTTTTTGTGGAGGATTCGTTTGGGGAAATTGGGGGGAATTTGAGGACGGAGGGTGGAAAGAGAGTGGTGGCAGCCGGCAGCCGGTTGAGGTGGTGGGAAATTTGGCAGTGGTGATTGGAAAAATTTTTATCGGATGATTGAAGCTGAAACCCCCATTTCCCTTTTGTGTGTTTTTTTCGTTGCTTGTTTCCTCCATTTTTTGCTCAGCCCGCCGCCTGGTTCCTCTTTTCCCTCTGCTTTTCCTTTTTATCCCTCGCGCTCTTCTTCTTTTTTCTTTCTTTCCCAGTTCGCCGAAGCTTTCATGCCCAAAACCTAGCCGCCCCTCTCTGTTTTTCTCCCTCTGCTCCCTTTGCTTAGCTTTCTTTCCCCTTTTTTTTTTTGTGTCCGAAGCCTCTCCTTGCTCTCTTTCTCCTATGGCCCTAAAAACTCCATCTTTTCCTTTTTTCCTTTTTTCATTTTTTTCCCCCAAAAATTCCTTAAACTTACCAAGTGTCCCTAACATAAAAGAGACACTTGTCCAAATGCATGCCTCCCCACTTGTCACTTTCACTCTTTTTTTTTTCTTTTCTCTTTTTCTTCTTTTTTTCTTTGTTTTCTGAAATTTAGTATGAAGACAAAAAATAAAATAAACCAGAACAAAAATAAAAAAAATAAAATAAAAAATAAAAAAACCCTAGAATTGAAACAAATAAACCTATTAAATTAATTAAACAAATAAAGTTAAAAAATCAAAAATTTGGTGTCTACAATGTAATTGAAAATAATAAAACTCAAATTATATGAAATATTATATGGGGTTTGTTTGGATAGTGTGTTATTTGAAATATTATTTGGAATAATTACTGTAGCATTTTTTGTGATGTGATGTATGTGAGATAAAAAGGTGGTTGGAAATATAAAAAGGTGGGTTGGAAAATGTGTTTATGATGCAAGCGAAATATTATTTGGGATAATCATTTTCCCAACATTTGAGACCAATCATCATGCTTTTTTTTATTTTTAATTTGGTTTGAAGCATAGATTTTATTGCTATAGTATTATTCTTTATTTTTTAGTACAAAAACACAAATTTTCATCAATATAGGTGGCAAAATTTGTTAATTACATATAAGTGAAAATATACTTTTATAATTTGCAAATATTTTAGCCCTGCAATTTTTTATAATTGCAGCACTAAAGTACATCATTAATTGAAAATAACGAAAGTCAAATTCTATGGTTATAACAGACTTTCATTAAAAATAATCAAATGCTATTAATAAGACATTATTGTTAAGTCAAAATCAAAGAAAATTTAGTGATGACATAATGTTATCACTAATTTATTCAAGATTATAATGACAAGGAAAGTCGTCACTAATTAAATTGCTAGTTTTTAATATTGTCAATTGCTAGTTTTTAATACTTTTGTGAAAATATTGATAATGGTTGAGAAAATTTTGTTACATTACTGCAAGTGATAAATGTACTTTTGTTCTTTTTCAAACATTTATTTTAATGTTTAATTTTGTTTAAAACTATTGTACTAGTATAGATTTGCAAGACAAAACTTAAGTTCTCAATAGTTAAAAAATTCATTATAGAGAAAACACAAAGTAGTAGTTGCAAAATGTGTATAAATTACAGATATTTTAATGTGTATAAATTACAGTTTATTTTAATGTTTAATTTTGTTTGAAACTATTTTACTAGTATAGATTTGCAAGACATAGATTTATGGGTAATTTCTTTTTTTTTTGCTTTCACATATTTAATTTATGTTAAATACAAAACCTACCAGTTTCCCTTTCATAAAAATATTAGTGCAACACTTTTTGAATTTTACTTACAAACATTTATGTATTTAACATAAATTAAATGATTTAGAGTGAAATGCCCATAAAGAGCAGAATATTTGTTCATGTAATGGAAGAAACCCACAAAGAGTTGGTACTTTATGGGCCATTTCTTTTTTAAAAAAAATTTAATTTATGTTGAAAAGATAACCTGTCAGTTTTCGTTTTGTAAGAAATCAGTGTAACACTTTTTGAATTTTACTTACAAACATTTATAAATTTATCATAAATTATATGTTTGAGAGTAAAATGCCGAATAGATAATGCTCATTTGCCCATAAACTACACTCCCTGAAGGCTATTTTGTTAATTACTTTGTAGTACTTTGTTATTCCTTTGCTAATACTACTTGGCATGTAGTACAAAGGATAAATCTGGCATAAATTTCTTATTCCATTGATAAAAAGACCTGCCTGCCTTATAACTATTATAATGAAAGATATATCTTTAGAGTTTATAACAAATTATTACTTAAGTTTGAGAAAATTATAAAATATTTATGCATAGTTTATCAAGATACCATTCGCAATTTCCTAATAAAAAAATAGGGGCTAAATTGTAAAAGTTAGGGTGCCATAATAGAAATAATAAAATTGGTGTATTACATATGGGGTTAAATTGCAAAAGTTAGAGTGCCATAGTAGAATTAATGAAATTGGTGAATTACATATGGGGCTAAATTACAAAAGTTAGGGAGTAATAATAGAATTAAAGAAATCGGTGTACTACATATGGGGCTAAATTGTAAAAGTTAAGGTATTATAATGGAATTAATGGAATTTTTTACAACATTTAGGGCTAAATCGCAAAAGTTAGGGTGGCACAGTAGAATTAATGAAAGTGACTTAGAAATAAGTACTTTAAACAGTGACGATTAATTCTTGTCACTAAATCCGAATTGGTAGAGTGACAGTGACGATATTAGAAGTTGTCACTATATAGATCATTTTAGTGACAACGTTTTTCAAGGTCGTCACTGAAGACTTAGTTGCTTTAAGCAATTATGACAACTTTCCTTGTCGTCACTAAACACCCACGTTTTGTGACAACTTTTGTCGTCACTAGAAAATGTTGTCACTAATGACCATATTTCTTGCAGTGTAGTTTGTGACGAAAATAACGGGTCGTCACTAAACATTTAGTTACGTTGATGCAATTGTGACAACTTTAGGTATCGCGACTAAAAAAGCTCCTTTTGTGACGACTTATTGTCATCACTACAAAATGTTGTCACTAATAACTTTTTTTTTAAGTGATCAGTGACGACAACAAAAAATGGTCCGTAAATAGGCCAAGCAATAGTGATGATGTTCTTAATGTCGTCACTATTGTGTGTTCTAAACACTCCCGCGCCCTTGCTAAATCTTGGCGGGAATTTACTAGTGACGACTTTTCTAAGTCGTCACAAATGAGTTGGCTCCCATTAGAGGTTTGTGACGAGTTAGAAAGTTGTCAATAAAGGATCTCCTTTTGTGACAACTTTTTTTCGTCACAGAGAAAAGTTGTCACTGATGACCAATTTTCTTGTAGTGTAGGTTTCTAACCATTTTTTTGTCCAAAATCACTACGTGACCCCATATGCAGTTATTTTTTATGTACAAAAAAGTTAGATCCCATTCTTTTAGTGTAAAAAAGGAATATAGATTAGATCCTGTCTCACTTTCTAAGGTTAAAATAAATATAGTTTGGATAAGATTTTAATTTTTTAGGGACAAAAATATATATGGATCGGCCATTTGTTTAACTGCAAATGAGATCTAACTATTTTCCCCTTAAAAAAATAACCATGTGTAAGTCTCGTGATGAATTCAAGATAAAGTGGTTTAAAATCTAGATTGTGACCAAATTTTACATACTTAATTTTTTGTAAGGGATGTAAAGTTATCATTTATAAATAAAGGATAAAAAAATTCATTTAGCGAAATGTGACGATGTTTTGAACGATTTTCCCTTCCCAAATCTCACAATTATCAAATTTGGGGCAAGCAGTTCTTCGATCCCTTACTAATCTACCCCCACATAAATCTCACAATTGTTGATACTTCTGATTTGCTTAAACGAAGTAAATTAACAATTCATTGGGATAGATCAGAGTTGAAGTTCAAGTTTTGAACATCACTTAACCCCAGAATTAACTTGTCAGACATGCACAACTCATATTATTTATATGCAGCTAGGTAAAAATATACTCACGACCAGCATGGGAGATTGTGTATCTGAATATTAATATCAAACTTTAAACGCTGAAGCCAGTGATCAATTGGACGGCAGCAGAAACAATAATGTTTTACCCATGAACAATTGTTTACCCAGAAAAAATGGGTGCTTTGAATCTACTGTTATTTTGGCAATATGCATGGCTATCAAGGCTATCACATTTTGTTATTTTGGCTTTCCAAAACTGTATAATTAAAATTTTTCATCCAAACCGAGAAACAGGTGTCAAAAATCCAGCATTTTATGCATGTAAATAGCAATATCTATATTCACCGTAAAGAAAATTAGTCTGGTCAATTCCATGAAAACTATTTTTAATTTTTTCTAATTCTCCCTGTTGCCTAGGCATCAACATCGATAGCATTGTCTTGAAAAAAAAAAAAAGAAAACTTTTTTTGGCCTTGGATGAGTATTTGTATCAAAATATCAAATTCAGATTCTCAACAAAAAAAGCAAGAATATGGAAAGTAAAGATATTTTTCTCCTATATCTCGTCGATGATGTTTTTTCCTGTATTCGAACTGGTTCAGGTGTACGTGTGCTGCGCATCGTACATATTATTTCTTCTATGCTCATTAAACAATCACTTGACTGTATCTATTGAGTATCACTTGAGTTTTTTAGTCTAATTATTGAGTATCAATTATTATTTGATAAATTTTGATGGGAAATTAGAAAAATTTTGCCTCATATGTCCTGTAATTTTTGACATTGACCTAAAAGTACTTTCTCTCTCAATTAGTTATTTTTAATTATTTTACATGGCTTTTAAGACTAATTTCTCTAAATGACATTTTAATTACATAATAACAGATGCATCCACATACATCCACATCAAAACACAAACAAAAATTAAATTATGCAAGTATGCGTCCTAATGTTCAAACAACATGCATAAACTAATTCAAATATTTGAGTAAATGTACTATTCATCAACGTTTAAGTTTGTCCAAACATCTCTACAATAACAAAGCGAGAGCAGGTGGTTTGGTGTAAACAATCAGTTATCACTTTTTATAATTCCTTTTTAACCCTTAAAATAACTTCTCACCACTAACCCATTTCAACTCAACCACTAATATCACACAATCAATAACTACATGTTCATCACTTAAACACAAACCGCTTATAGATAATTGCTTGATTTAATTTTTTATTTAATTTTTATGATTTTATTGTATTAAATTTTTTAATTTACTACTACTAGATTTTGTTGTCAAATAATGAATCTACATTCATTAGTTCAACATAATATATTTTTTTATCACGTGCACACGTTTCGAATGTCCGTCCATCAGTAGTATTAATAAAGGGCTAAAATTATGCTAAGAGAAACTAAATCTCTAAATCATATTGGTATTTCTAATATAGTAGATTTAGACATAATGACATCTTTTTTTTTTTTTTTTTTTAGTATAAGCAGGAGGACTCGAACCGGAGACCTCTCACTTACACTCCCTCCCCCCGTACCACCCAACCCAACCCTCCCCCTAATATAGTAGATTTAGATTTGTCCTGTGTTATTAGCTGATCTTTTACTCGTTTTATTTAGTTTTGCTAATCATTGAGGATAAACTACACAATGTCTTTTCAAAACAACTACACAACGGATGCAAACGTTGTACTCCTTCGACCTTTGACATTCTTATTGTCACCTTGCATGCTTCTTATTGTCAGCTTACAACCACGAAACTTCTCGTATTTCTTTTTGGTAATAATGTGAAAAATTAAAAAGAGATTAGCTGTAAAAAATAGCAATTAATTGAGAAACTGTAGAGAACACATGCTTTTTCCTATTATCTTTTGTACAAACTAGAATGCATATCACAAAAATCTAAAACAAGTGGGAAAAGTACATAAAAGTTCAATAAAAAGATGCTCTATGATAAAGGGAAGATATGTAAGTTAATATTTTCCTTTTAGAGAATGAGAATTCCTCATGATTAATTAGTTTTAGTTTGTAAGTTTAATAATCTGATCATATGACTCTTTTTACTTCAAGATGTTGGAATTCATCTCAAATTACACATGTCGTGCACGTGCATACATATATATATATATATATATATATAAGATAAAAAGTAGTTTTTTTTTTTTGTCGAAAGATAAAAAGTAGTTAAAATGCACTAAACTCTGCATTCTAACATTGTCAAGAAGCAGATCTGTTTTGAATTTCAATTGCAATGCTTTCAAGATGACTAATATTTTCATGGCTTGAATAGCATAATTTGTCTATCTCAATTTTTGGTCAATGGATTGACCTCATTTTAATGGTTAAGGAGATCTTCACAGTTCTTTAGATAGCCTAAATCATTAAAAACAAAAGTTCACCACAAAAGCAATTGGGATTTGTTAGAAAAGCTACCGTTTGATTGTTAAAAAGCAAATCTGATTCGAGACTCGAAAAGAAGATGAATAAAATCTGCAACACTGAGATAGTTTTTTGTTGTTCAGCATCTCAGGGCATCGATTAGATTTAGGGAATAATTACGATAAAATTTCTTTAAACAAGCTAGAAAACTAGGTCGTTTCATGCCAAACCCAATGATAATTAAACATCACTATTTTTAAGGAAAGACCTTTTAATAGGAAAAAACCAACACTATCTTTTAAGGAAAGACATTTTCACTAGAAAACTATAATTCCTAAAAGGAGAATGCTCATTAATAGATATAAACTTTTATTAAACGAAAATGAAACTTGAGAACAAACAAAGCTTGGGATAACAGATTAAAGACAAAGAGAAAACAAAAATGTAAAATTAATGGGGAGAAAAGAAAAAAGCTGATTAAGGAGGTTGTTTATCCATATGTGATTCCTTACAAAGTGTAAAAAAAAAATAGGATTGGATTTACATAAGCTTTATTTGTTAAAAGTAATAGCATCAATGTCTTTTTGACAAAGAGTACACTCAATTACATCATTGTTATTCAAACATTGAATTTTTTGCATACTAATGAGTTTTTGTGAGGTTGGAGGAATTAGAAGTTTTCTATCCTCCCCCACTTTTAAATCCATCCTTCCCCTGCTGGAACAAAAAAAAAAAAAAAAGAATCTCGTACAAACAACATAACAATATAACTATAAACAAACTAATGCAATGGACAGGATAACCAGATGCAACAGCACAATTGCACCTGCCCCATTCTTGAGGGGTGGGGGGGGAGGAGAAGTCAAGGCAGTTTGATCATTTTCACACGGTCCAACAATGCTGTTTTTCTCCCTTCACCATCATCTGAAGGCGACTTGGCAGCTGTTTAATAATTGAAGCTCTCTCGTTCTCTCAAGGGTTTTGATGGAAGTTGCAATGCCATAAAAATCAGAAAGTATTCCTTACCAGCCCCCTTCGAAGAAGTTGTCGCAAAATCAGCTCTTACTTTTCTCCTAGCTCTGGTAAGACAGAAACCCTTGCCACCAACCATATTCATTTCGGTTGTCCTTCATACAATCATCAACTAGATTATCACACATCTTAATCAGATGAATATGGCAGCATATCTTTTGATCTTCAGCTTTCAGTTTCATTCTACAGTACTAGAGGATATCTGTTTCAAACTTTGGACGATTTGACTAGATTTATGTCTAAAATTCTTCATATCATCTTTACCAAGATTTTCTGTCTTCATGAACTGAGATCTAAAGAAAATTCTTCTGCTTCTTGCTAGATATTGTTCGCCACTTCAAATTTTATCAAGATTTGTATCTTGGCTGATTTCTTCCAGGTCTTATTACAAGAAGGCCAATTGATAATTTCTCCAATGGATCTATTACCAGAAAAATTGTCAAACGAGTCGGTGAGTTTTCGAGTTTTGACTTATTGGATTACTGAGGGAAATATCTTTTTTATATACATATTTTTTTGCATTTTCTAAGCTGTGGTTAAATTGAGTGATTTAACGAAAGATTTGAAATCCCCTCAAATTCCTTTATCTTGTCGAGGATTTTGAATTTGTAATCCACCAATTATTAACAGAATTTCAACACCATATTTCAATAGGAATTGGATGAGCATACGATGAACAAAATGAAGTTAACTACTGGCCAATCAGTTGATACTTGTTACCTCTCGTTTGCGAGTCCTGCCTCCTTCAAGTACTGCTCATCCTCTCCTTCAAACTCGGGTCCTCATAGAACTTCTCGAACTACCATTCTTAAACCATCTATTTCAAGGTTCTGCACCACCTCTGACCAAGAAACTTTCAAAAGACCCTCTTCTCTTGCTCCTACCAATACGATTTCATTTGGGAACCTCAAATCTCCAAATTGCGGTGACCATCAGCACAACGAAGAGCTAAGTTTCAGTACTAATACAAAGGTAACTATATATGTTGCCTCTGAACTTCTCCACTGGTTGTCCATCTTGCTTTGAGGAAACTGATCAATATGCTGCAATGAGATATCAACTTCCTGTCAAAAGGGCTGGTACTAGGACACCATCTCAGGCGCAAGAACATCTTTTAGCAGAAAGAAAACGACGAGATAAGATATCTCAGAGGTTCGTATGTTTGTCAGCTCTAGTTCCTGGCCTAAAAAAGGTACCGGCATTTTAACTTACTTCCCATTCTTTACCTCAAAATTATGCTTTTTGTATACCTAGACCATGTCCGTGTGTCTTGCCTGATTTAATATTCAATAGGCTTAACATATATGGACTACCAGATTCCCACGCTCAAGTTCCTAAAATTTGCATTAAGGCTCGATTATCTGCAAATCTTATGGACGAGATAAACCCAAGTTTTTATATTTTAAACTTTAGATTCAAAAAGTGAGGCTTTAAGTCGCCCATCAACGTTGTACAGTTCTTGCATTGCTAATGATAGTAGTAGAGATTAATATGCTAAAGAATACCCTTCAAATCTTGTTGCAAGTGCAAATCTCTTTTTTTTGCTGCTCTCCAACATTTTTGTCTGCAGTTGGACAAGTCTTCTGTCATTGAAGGTACTATCAAACACTTGAAAGAACTCCAGGATTGCTTGAAGGCGCTTGAAGAAGGTAGAAATAGGGAACATGATCAGGAATTAGTTGTTTATAAGAAAAAACCATGCATTCGCTTTCACCAAGAAGCTTCATTATCTAGCTTTGATCAGTCATTGACAAATCTTGAAGTAAGAATCTTAAAAGGAAATGTTCTAGTTAAAGCCTGCTGCAGAAGACGGTCTGGATTCACGGATGATTTTCTACATGAGATGGAAAAGCTTGATTTAGTTATTGAAACCAGTAGCTTTATGCCATTTGCTGATAACTTGCTCGCTATATCTGCCGCTGCTAAGGTATTTTCGCTTCAGCTTCTAAAGTTATTTCCAAATTTCATACTACACTGTAAGCTTGATCATTTGGTGTAGACATGACTTTGTATTATCGAATCATCGGCAAAAATAGGCATTGAATTTTTAGGGCTTGATGCAAGTTTGGTTATGAACTCATGCTCATTGTAGCTTCAACATCATTTGGTGTACATTGTAACTTCAACTTACTACATTAAGTTTGTCTCTGCGTGGCTGTAGATGAATGATGGATTCTCCTTGACAGAAGAGAATCTTGCAAACAACATAAGCCGGGCTATTTTAAAGCTGATCCATCCAAAGTTAGGGTAATGTTCATTTGATCAAATGGAAGGTGAGGAGCCTGCATGCATCCCAATTTGTAATCCACTTTTGAGTTACAAAAGCAAATGAGAAGGAACCCGAGTATAATGTACATTGCCAAAAGAGGAAAATTCAAAGAAATTAAAGAATCTAAATCTGTTGATAGTTACTTAATTTCACTGTATTTTCATGTATATGTCAAATTTAAGGTTGAATTTTTACATTCTCAAAACTTTGTGTAAACATAAGTTCATTAATCCATTTATTATTGGCCTTTCTTTTTGTTCATTTATTCTTCAGTTAATATAAGACATTTTTCAGAAGTTTTGCTCTGAGAAAGCAAATTGACAGTTTAGGATTCTACAGAGACGGTAAAAATGAACTCCTAGCCTAAAATGTGGAATAAAAAGTCCTAATAACAAAGCTAGATCCAATTTTTAATTTACGAAAACTTGAAAAAATTAAGTAATATACATATACATAAATATTTCTTTATCTTAAAGATTTAGGGAAAAAAACACACACACATGTGTGTTTCTTCCTTAAGTCTGTCAGATAAAGAAAATAATTAAAATGAAGTACCACACTGCTAAGTGCAAATATGTTTGTCTCCATGTTTCAAGAACATAATTGGTAGAAACATTAGTGTCTACAAATATTATTTATATGTTGAAGTCTCGGCTTCTACAATAAGTTCGGATTTCAAATCAATGGGTGCTTTGAATCTCTTGTTATTTAGCAGTGCAATGTTCACAGGCCAATCACGTTCTCTTATTAGCAATAGTTATAATTTTTCTTCCAAACCAAGAGTAAAGAAACAGTTGTCGAATTGAAAATTAGTCTGGTCAAATCCGTAAAAGCTATTTCTTATCCAACTCACCTTCTAGTCTTGGCATCATTACCAATTGCATCTTAAAAAAAAAAAAACTTTTGTGCTCCTTGAACGAGTATCAAGATAAAAATCAAATTGACAGGAAAAAAAGAATATAAAAATATAATGTTTATATCCTATATGATACAATTGCTGAGAAAATAATAAGATAAACAAACAACTAGACTTTATTATTTTGTAGAATTGATACTCAACCCATAACATGAAACGACTCAATTTATGGAGCTCAAAACAATGGATAAATACTTAAAACCGGGAAGTCTAACTGATCACATGCAACAAACTCCACTAAACAAACAAACTCCTGTTGACATGATCAATTAAAATCAAGTGAATATTTCTAACAATCCCTTCCTTAAATTGAAAAAATTTTCAAATATTCAATTTAATAGGACTTATCAACTGCACAGACTTCAAGCAGCTTCCTTAATTTCTGAAATGTGGATAACTTCAATGGCTTGATCATTATATCAGCAACTTGATCTTCACTTTTGCAGCGAAGAAAATCAATTATCTCATCCCTTATGAACTCTTTAGAAAGTGAAACCTCATATCTATATGCTTCGTCCTCGTAGAATTGGACTTTTAAAGAGTTTGATATCAAAACTATTATCACAATAAATTGTAATAGCTCTTTCTTGTTAAAAATATTTTTCAAGAATATTCCTTAGTTAAATTACTTGATAGGCACATGCCGTTATAGTTAGGAACTCTATTTCAGCTGTCTGTCGATAAAGTAACAATCGATTGCTTTTTTGAACGCTACTAAATAGCTGCTGGCCCATCATTAATATACAGCCATGAATAATATGACAATCGGTTCCTGCTAGTTTTGCTTCTATCCTGAATCGGTCAGCAAGCACCTTTGCGGCTATTTTGTCAGAGGATTTTTTTTGTCCTCTAGCTCCCTCCACGCTAATTTAAATTGTGCATGAAGGACAAAATTATATAGTAATAATATACATCCTTCTATTATTTATTCTTTTTATCAATGCCGTACCCACGTACAGAAAGAACCTGATAATACCTTGGTTACAAATAATAAAAGGGGACGCATGGTTGCGATTTAAATGAGCATATTTTACAATGACATTAATTCACATGATTTTTTTAAAAAAATTAATATATCATATTTTTTGTAGGGTAAGATCAATTTCTTAAATGAAAAAAATTGTTCAAAGCGTTTTTAACATTTCACTATGAATTTTTTCATCATTAAATTTTAAAATATTAATTTTACGTTTCTTACAAATTCAAGTTGGCAAAATTTGTGGCCACATAGGTTTCTAACCATTTTGTTGCCTAAAATCATTACATGACAAAAAAAAGTTATACCCCACTTTTTTAGTGTTAAAAAGGAATATAGATTAGATCCTATCTCACTTTCTAGGGGAGAAATGAATATAATTTGGGTTAGATCTTACTTTTTTAGTGACAAAAATAAATATGGACCAGATCATTTGTTTAACTACAAATGAGATTTAACCTTTTTACCCCTAAAAAATGACTATATGTAAGTCATGTGATGAATCCAATAAAAAGTGGTCAAAATCAAGATTGGAATCAAATTTTTTATGTACAAAAAAGTTAGATCCTACTTTTTTTAGTGTCAAAAAGGAATATAAATTAGATCCTATCTCACTTTCTAGGGAAAAATGAATATAATTTGAGTTAGATCTTAGTTTTTTAGGGACTAAAATAAATATGGATCAGATCATTTGTTAAACGACAAATAAAATTTAACCTTTTTAGTTTTTACCCCTAAAAAAATAATCATGTGTAAGTCATGTGATGAATCCAAGATAAAAGGTGGTAAAAAATCTAGATTGTGACCAAATTTTACAAACTTGATTTTATAAGGAATGTAAAATTACCATTTAAAAGTAAATGATGAAAAAATTTATTTTACAAAATATGAAAAATGCTTTGAACGATTTTCTCCTCTTCAATCTCACAATTATCAAATTTGGGGCAAGCAGTTCTTCGATCCCTTGCTAGTCTATCCCCACACAAATCTCACAATTGTTGATACTTCTGATTTTTCTAAACCAAGTAAATTAACATTTCACTGGGACAGATCAGAGTTGTTGAAGTTCAAGTTTTGGCCAAAAATTAAGAAATAGAACATGTTAGCTGAACACCACTTAACCCCAGAATTAACTTTTCAGACATGCACACTCATATTATTTATATGCAGCTAGGTAAAAATATACTCACGACCAGAGTAGTATAAAAAAAAAAGAAAAAAAGAAAGCAAGAAACTGCATGGGAGATTGTGTACCTGAATATTAATATCAAACCTTAAATTCTGAAGGCAGTGATCAACTGGACGGCAGCAGAAACAATGTTTTACCCATGAACAATTGTTTACCCAGAAAAAATGGGTGCTTTGAATCTACTGTTATTTTGGCAATATGCATGGCTACCAAGGCTATCACGTTCTGTTATTTTGGCATTCCAAAACTGTATAATTAAAAATTTTCATCCAAAACCGAGAAACAGGTGTCAAAAATCCCGCGTTTTATGCATGTAAATAGCAATATCTATTTTTACTGTAAAGAAAATTAGTCTGGTCAATTCCATGAAAGCTATTTTTTTCGGTTGTTTCTAATTCTCTCTGTTGTCTAGGCATCAACATCCATAACATTGTCTTTTAAAAAAAATAAACTTTTTTGGGCCTTGAATGAGTATCTGGATCAAAATATCAAATTCAGATTCTCAAGGGAAAAAAATAATATAAAAAGTAAAGATATTTTTTCTCCCATATCTTGTCGATGATGTTTTTCCCTGTACTTGAACTAGTTTAGGTGTACGTGTGCTGCACATCGTACGTATTATTTCTTCTGATGCTCATGAAACAATCAGTTGACTGTATCTATTGAGTATCACTTGAGTTTTTTACTCTAATTATTGAGTATCAATTATTATTTGATAACCTAAGAGGTATTTTGATTGGAAATTAGAAAAATTTTGCCTGAAATGTCCTGTAATTTTTTATATTGACCTAAAAGTACTTTCTCTCTCAATTAGTCATTTTTAATTATTTTACCTGGCTTTTAAGGCTAATTTGACATTTTAATTACAAAATGACATATGCATCCACATACATCCACATCAAAACACAGGCATAAATTAAATTATGCAAGTATGTGTCCTACTGTTCAAACAATAGGCATAAACTAATTCAAAAGTTTGTTCTACTATTTTTTTTTGTCATATGGCCACGTGTGGTATCCTGACTCACCAGACTAGTCCACACGTGTCCCACACCAACCTGCCCAAGCCGTATGGGTTGTTTCAACCGGAGATTCGATCCTTAGCAGTGGTACTCACCTAACTAGGTTACTATCACCAGACCAAAGCCCCGGGGGCGTTTGTTCTACTATTGATCAACGTTTAAGTTTGTCCAAACATCTCTACAATAATAAAGTGAGAGCAGGTGGTTTGGTATAAACAATCAGTTATCACTTTTTATAATTTCTTTTTAACCCTTAAAATAACTTCTCACCACTAACCCATTTCAACTCAACCACTAACATCACAAAATCAATATCTACATGTTCATCACTTAAACATAACCGCTTATAGATAATTGCTTGGTTTAAATTTTTAGTTAATTTTTATGATTTTTGTATTAATTTTTTAATTTACTACTCCTAGATTTTGTTGTCAAATACTAAATCTACATTCATTAGTTCAACAGGAGATTTTTTTTATCACTTGCACACACGTCGAGTGTGCATCCATCACTAATATTTATAAAGGGCTAAAATTATGCTAAGAAACCCTAAATCACTAGATCATGTTGATATTTTTACTATAGTATGGATATAGATTTGTCCTGTGTTATTAGGTGGTCTTTTACACGCTTTATTTAATTTTGCTAATCACTAAGGATAAGCTACACAATGGACACAAACGTTGACTCCTTCGACTTTTTGACATTCTTATTGTCACCTTGCATACTTCTTATTGTCAGCTTACAACGACGAAACTTCTCGTATTTCTTTTTCGTAATAGTCCGAAAAATTAAAAAGAGATTAGGTGTAAAAAATAGCAATTAATTGAGAAACTATAGAGAATACATGCTTTTTCCTATCATCTTTTGCACAACTAGAATGCAAATCACAAAAGTCTAAAAAAAGTGAGAAAAGTGCATCAAAGTTCAATAAAAAGATTCTCTGTGATAAAGGGAAGATATGCAAGTTAACATTTTCCATTTGGAGAATGAGAATTCCTCATAATTAGTTTGTAAGTTTAATAATCTCATATGACTCTTTTTACTTTAAGATGTTGGAATTCATCTCAAATTGCACGTGTCGTGCACGTGCACACATATATATATATATATATATATATATAGATAAAAAGTAGTTAAAATGCACTAAACCATGCCTTCTAACATTTTCAAGAAGCAGATCTGTTTTGAATTTCAATTGCAATGCTTTTAAGATGACTAATATTTTCATGGCATGAATAGCATAACTTGTTGATCTCAAGAACAAAAACTAGCTTCAGCATCCTTGTTGTGGACAAAAGCCAATAGATATCAACTATTGGTCAATGGATTGTCCTCATTTTAATGGTTAAGGAGATCTTCACAGTTCTTTAGATAGCCTAAATTGTTAAAAACAAAAGTTCACCCCAAAAGCAATTGGGATTTGTTCAAAAAGCTACCGTTTGATTGTTAAAAAGCACATGTGATTGGAGAATCGAAAAGAAGATGAACAAAGAATACGACACAGAGATGGAAGAATATAATAGTTTTTTGTTGGTCTTTTGATGCCAAACAAGAAGAACATCTGCTCCAATGATAATTAAACATCACTATCTTTTAAGGAAAGACATTTTAATAGGAGCAAAGCAACACTATTTTTAAAGGAAAGACATTTTCACTGGAAACCTATAATTCTTAACACCCATGAAGTAAAAAAAAAAAAAAAGAGAGACGGATTTTATGGAAAAAGAATGCTATGACTGTGAGTAAAAATACAACCTAGCTCATTAATTGTATGTGTATATTTTCACTCGAATTCTAGTTAATTAATTATAAAAGTTGTTAAAACACACAAAAACTAACTAATAAAATACACGTAAAATATATACTTATCAAGTAAAAATACAACCTAGCTCATTGTATGTGTGTCTATGTGTTGGGGTGTTAATAGATATAAACTTTTATTAAACGAAAATGAAACTTGAGAACAAACAAAGCTTGGGATAACAGATTAAAGACAAAGAAAAAACAAAAATGTAAAATTAATAGGGAGAAAAGAAAAAAGCTGATTAAGGAGGTTGTTTATCCATATGTGATTCCTTACAAAGTGTAAAAAAAAAAAAGGATTGGATTTACATAAGCTTTATTTGTTAAAAGTAATAGCATCAATGTATTTTTGACAAAGAGTACACTCAATTACATCATTGTTATTCAAACATTGAATTTTTTGCATACTAATGAGTTTTTGTGAGGTTGGAGGAATTAGAAGTTTTCTATCCTCCCCCACTTTTAAATCCATCCTTCCCCTGCTGGAACCAAAACAAAAAAAAAAAAATCTCGTACAAACAACATAAAAAAGAATCTCGTACAAACAACATAACAATATAACTATAAACAAACTAATGCAATGGACAGGATAACCAGACGCAACAGCACAATTGCACCTGCCCCATTCTTGAGAGTATTCAAAGCAGTTTGATCATTTTCACACGTTCCAACAATGCTGTTTTCTCCCTTCACCATCATCTGAAGGCGACTTGGCAGCTGTTTAATAATTGAAGCTCTCTCGTTCTCTCAAGGGTTTTGATGGAAGTTGCAATGCCATAAAAATCAGAAAGTATTCCTTACCAGCCCCCTTCGAAGAAGTTGTCGCAAAATCAGCTCTTACTTTTCTCCTAGCTCTGGTAAGACAGAAACCCTTGCCACCAACCATATTCATTTCGGTTGTCCTTCATACAATCATCAACTAGATTATCACACATCTTAATCAGATGAATATGGCAGCATATCTTTTGATCTTCAGCTTTCAGTTTCGTTCTACAGTACTAGAGGATATCTGTTTCAAACTTTGGACGATTTGACTAGATTTATGTCTAAAATTCTTCATATCATCTTTACCAAGATTTTCTGTCTTCATGAACTGAGATCTAAAGAAAATTCTTCTGCTTCTTGCTAGATATTGTTCGCCACTTCAAATTTTATCAAGATTTGTATCTTGGCTGATTTCTTCCAGGTCTTATTACAAGAAGGCCAATTGATAATTTCTCCAATGGATCTATTACCAGAAAAATTGTCAAACGAGTCGGTGAGTTTTCGAGTTTTGACTTATTGGATTACGGAGGGAAATATCTTTTTTATATATATATTTTTTTGCATTTTCTAAGCTGTGGTTAAATTGAGTGATTTAACGAAAGATTTGAAATCCCCTCAAATTCCTTTATCTTGTTGAGGATTTTGAATTTGTAATCCACCAATTATTAACAGAATTTCAACACCATATTTCAATAGGAATTGGATGAGCATACGATGAACAAAATGAAGTTAACTACTGGCCAATCAGTTAATACTTGTTACCTCTCGTTTGCGAGTCCTGCCTCCTTCAAGTACTGCTCATCCTCTCCTTCAAACTCGGGTCCTCATAGAACTTCTCGAACTACCATTCTTAAACCATCTATTTCGAAGTTCTGCACCTCCGACCAAGAAACTTTCAAAAGACCCTCTTCTCTTCCTCCTACCAATACGATTTCATTTGGGAACCTCAAATCTCCAAATTCCTGCGACCATCAGCACCACGAAGAGCTAAGTTTCAGTACTAAGACAAAGGTCACTGTGTTGCCTCTGAACTTCTCCACTGGTTGTCCATCTTACTTTGAGGAACCTGATCAATATGCTGCAACGGGATATCAACTTCCTGTCAAAAGAACTGGTACTAGGACACCATCTCAGGCGCAAGAACATCTTTTAGCAGAAAGAAAACGACGAGATAAGATATCTCAGAGGTTCGCATGTTTGTCAGCTCTAGTTCCTGGCTTAAAAAAGGTACCGGTATTATAACTTACTTACCTTTGTTTACCTCAAAATTAAGCTTTTTTTATACCTAGTCCTTGTCCATGTGTCTTGACTGATTTAATTTCAATAGGCTTAACATATATGTACTACTAGATTCTCACGCTCAAGTTCCATGTATCCGAAAATTTGCATTAAGGCTCGTTTATCTACAAATCTTATGGACAAGATAAACCCAAGTTTTTATATTTTAAATTTTAGATTCAAAAAGTGATGCTTTATGTTGCCCATCAACGTTGTACAGTTCTTGCATTCCTAATGATAGTAGTAGAGATTAACATGCTAAAGAAAACCCTTCAAATCTTGTAGCAAGTGTAAATCTCTTTTTTGGCTGCTCTCCATAATTTTTGTCTGCAGTTGGACAAGTCTTCTGTCATTGAAGGTACTATCAAACACTTGAAAGAACTCCAGGAGCGCTTGAAGGCGCTTGAAGAGGGTAGAAATAGGGAGCATGGTCAGGAATCAGTTGTTTATCAGAAAAAACCATGTATTCGTTTTCACCAAGAAGCTTCATTATCTAGCTTTGACCAGTCATTGACAAATCTTGAAGTCAGAATCTTAAAAGGAAATGTTCTAGTTAAAGCCTGCTGCAGAAGACGCTCTGGATTCACGGATGCTTTTCTACATGCGATGGAAAAGCTTGATTTGGTTATCGAAAGCTGTAGCTTTATGCCATTTGCTGATAACTTGCTCGCTATATCTGCAGCTGCTAAGGTATTTTCGCTTCACCTTCTAAGGTTATTTCCAAATTTCATACTACACTGTAAGCTTGATCATTTGGTGTAGACATGACTTTGTATTATCGAATCATCGGTAAGAATAGGCAATGAACTTTTAGGGCTTGAGGCAAGTTTGGTTATGAACTCATGCTCATTGTAACTTCAACATCACTTGGTGTTGTCATTTGGTGTATATGTAACTTCAACTTACTACATTAAGTTTGTCTCTGCATGGCTGTAGATGAATGATGGATTCTCCATGACAGAAGAGAATCTTGCAAACAACATACGCCTGGCTATTGTAAAGCTCATCCATCCAAAGTGAGGGTAATGTTCATTTGATCAAATGGAAGGTGAGGAGCTTGCATGTTTCCAAATTTGTAGTCCACTTTTGAGTCACAAAAGCAAATGAGAAGGAACCCGAGTATAAAGTACATTGCCAAAAGAGGAAAATTCAAAGAAATTAAAGAACCTAAATCTGTTGATAGTTACTTAATTTCACTGTATTTTCATGTGTGTATGTCAAAGTTAACGTTGCACTTTTACATTCTCAAAAATTGTATGTAAACATAAGTTCATTAATCCATTTATTATTCGCCTTTCTTTTTGTTCACTTATTAGTTGGTTAACATAAGACATTTTTTTCAGAAGTTTGGCCCTGAGAAGGGAAATTAGACAGTTTAGGATTCTACAGAGACGGCAAAAATGAACTCCTAGCCTAAAATGTGGTATAAAAAGTCCTAATAACAAAGCTAGATCCAATTTTTAATTTACGGAAACTTGGAAAAAATTAAGTAATATACATATACATAAATATTTCTTTATCTAACAGATTTAGGGAAGAAACACACACACATATATTTATACACACACAATGTGTGTGTTTCTTCCCTAAGTCTGTCAGATAAAGAACTTAATTAAAGTGAAGTACCACACCACTAAGTGCAAATATATTTGTCCCATGTCTCAAGAACATAACTGGTAGAATCATTAGTCAGTGATTATGAGGTCCTTAGGTTCAATTGTCAACTCTTCTTTCCCCCTTTCTTCTTATAAGATTTGGAGTCCCTCAATAATAATTAAAAAAAAAACTGTGTTTTTAAATTCGGACCGGACTGGCCGGTTGAACCGGGAATCAACCAGGCATCCGATCCGAATCTCTTTGAAAAACCGTCAGTTTAAGAATCGGTCTAAACTCGGGTTTGACCGAGAATCGCTAGAACCGGAAAGATCGCGGTTTTCTTCTTGTTTCCTTTGTGGTACTTCATACTTGATTCTTCTTCTTTTTTTTTTTTTAAGCCTCAAAAAGGAGAACCAAGTTGTTTGATCTTTAATCAAATCAACAATCTTTAATCAAATCACTGAGAATAAGGTGCTCATTTAGATGCTAAATTGTAATGGCATGCAAATCTTCCGTTTGTAGCCATTCCGAACATCCACAGCACAACGCAACATTTTTTTTTTTTAAAGGAGCATATGTTATATTTGCAAACCAAAGTTACAGAGTGTCACCAACACGCCCTTGTTACACCACATTCCCTCCTATCCTCCTAATAGATGACAAGCCTAGCTTATCTAATCGGACCTCCCCCTTTGCTAACTTTGAAAACACACTTATGTCATCATAGATAACACATCTTTGTTGCGGGTGAGAGACACCCACATTAGCCAGAATATCCGCCACACGATTGGCTTCTCTGAAGCAGTGAGAGACTCTGACGACGTCCACAGTCAGGTTCCAGATTTGTTCTATTTCATTCCGGATTTGCCATCACTACAACAAAAAAGGGAATTAGCTACAAAATTTTTTACGAGGAGCAGACAACTCGACGCTGTTAATGTGTGGATGACGAGGAACAGAGCATATCCTCACCAAATGTTGGAGACAGCTTGACTTTTGCTAGCACTATGACTTTCCTCGCTTAATATCCTCGCCAAAAAGGAAGGCGGGAAGCTTCCCTCCAAATTCTAGTCATAGTGGCGCCAAGGCTTTTTGGTATTAGTGAGAATTCATGTAGTTCCACGCTGATGTACAGCACTTAGTGAAGGCAGGTTCTCGCCGATCTCTATTTGACCAATAGCAAGAAGTGGTTCTATTCTTGCCAAAATAAAAATACAACCAAACGTTGTAGTTTTAAGAGTTAAGAGGCCTTAAAAAAAGGAAAAGAAATAGAAGAAATAGAAGAGTAAAGTGCAGATGCGGGAAGATAAATGCCACCAAGTTCGTTGATTTCATTCTCTTTCCCTTTTAATTTCTCTGAATTCTCTCTCTCAACAATTTGTAATCAGGTGCGCTTTTTCTTCCTCTTCGTCGTCTTCTTCTTCTTCTTCTTTTATTTTAAGATCAAGGCTAGATACGTAAAACTTTACTTGTTATTTTTATTGCAGTTACTAATTGTGTCTATGTGGTCCTCTTGAATTTTATAATCGATTGCTACCATGTGAATGCCATAAGAATCTGATTGAGTTTTCTTTGCTACCTATCATCCTCCATGTTCATCTTTATAACATTTGAGTTATTCACTTCTTTTAATACATTTGGCATGTTTATCAGGATTCTTATTTTTTGCTTCTTTATGGTAGAAGCATGTCCATTACCTTTGTAACCATTTTTTGCTTGTATGATTTTATATCCCTAATCCTTCTTAACTTGTATAGGAGTTGTGTCCTTAACGTGGTATGCTTTTGTTGAATAAGTGGTTAAATTATGGTCTGTTGTATCATAGAAGATAACAATACTTTCGTACCATTAGCTATTGTGCTTTTGGACAATTTATAGTTTTGGCCTTATCGTAAGTAAAGGCCATTATTCTTCAACTACTGAAAGCATAGAAATAAAAAATTCCATTCCTCATTGAAGTCATTTTGAGTAATAGTAGTTTTGTTTTACTAGTAACATCCAATGATATCTTCAAGATTTAGAATAGTGCACTACTAAAATGAGTATTGAATAGCACTAATTGGATCATGAAAATGAGACGATATGTAGATTTTTTAGCTAATTACATTCACCCAGTAATTCATTGCCAACCAGTATTTGGATTGAAATTGCATTTGTTCTGGTGCATACCTTATTGATTATAGGATCTTTTGTCAATCTGTGTATGTTTGTGGTCCTTAAAGTTGGCTGAACTTAGATGCAGAAGGCATTACGATTTGACTATCAGCACTTTACACAACAACATTAATCTCAAGGCTTAGTACTAATATTGTTGATTAGTATAATATTCAATGATTGGTTGGATCAGGATGTAGGAAGCATAAAGAGTTCAAATACTATCACCTTACAAATCAGACCCAGTGCCTTTTTTTGGCGAGAGATTTATGTTGGCTTTGTTCCCAAAACTTAAAAATATATAACTGGTTTCATTTTTTTTTTTTCTAAAAAGTAATAAAGGAACCCATTCTAATGCTCTGAAAGCTCACTACAATTATTGTTAATCAACATATTATTCAATGACTGGGGAATATTGGATGCAGGAAGCATAAAGAGTTTGAATACTAACACTTTATTAATCTTCTTGAGCAATCCTTCATGGTAAGTGCATTACAATGCTCAAATTTGATTTCTATTGATTCAAATTAAAATTAAATGTGCTTCATTTGAAGAAAGCTGCCAGTATTCGGGTCTGACTTGTGATATTGTGAATGCATATGTTTTTGTTGGGTTATGGACATATTTTGCTTTATTTAACTAGTTCTTTATAATTATCATGTCTTTGAATTTCAGTGTTATTTTTCCAACACGATTCTTCTGGGAAGGCTTGCCATCTAAACTTGCACCTTGGTGTAGCATGTAGTTCATATATCACAGGAGGAAAATGGATAAGAGTTGGATGTTCCTGGCTTATAGATGGTGTGATGAATATAGGAATGGACTAAAGAAATTTTTGAAAATGGCAAAACAGCACAAAGGTGATAAACCAAAGATTAGATGTCCATGCAGAAAATGTAGAAATGTGAAGTACTACTCTGTTCATGTTGTTGAGAATCATCTGTTATATAAGGGGATGGATAGTACTTATACATATTGGAAATTTCATGGGGAAACTCTGCCTAATGAAAATTCCAATGTTCATTCATGTCGTGATAATGAGCATGAAATTAATGCTAACAATGCAGAAGTAAATGATGCCGAAATGCAAGAAATTTTAGAAGACATCTATTGGGAGACCTTTAATGAAGAAGAATCAAACGGTGGGAGCAATGAGGAGGTATCTTTTACAAAAGAAGATGAATTGGAAAATTTTGATAGAATATTTAAAGATGCTAAGAGAGCCTTATATCCTAGTTGCAAAAAGTCTTCAATATTTCTTTTTGTTGTAAAATTGCTACATTTAAAGGTACTCAATCGATGGAGTAATAAATCTTTTACCATGCTTCTTCAACTATTAAAGGATTCCTACCCTGATGATAACTTGCTTTCATCCTCTTACTATGATTCAAGAAAATTATTGGGGGACATTGGGTTAGGATGTGACCCGATTCATGCATGCAAGTATGACTGTGTTCTCTTTCGGAAGGTATATGAAGGATTGAATCATTGTCCAAAATGCTTGCAGTCTAGATGGAAAATAAATGATGGCAAAGGTAAAAAAGTTCCTCAGAAGATTGTTTGCTACTTTCCTTTGTAGCCAAGACTGCAGAGACTATTTCTATCAAGAAAAATAGCATCTTATATGAGATGATGCAAGGAAAAATGAGTTGAAGAAATAAGGGTCTTAAGTCATCCAGTAGATGGTGAATCATGGAAAGAGTTTGACAAGAAATTTCCATGGTTTGCTGAAGATGGTCAAAATGTTCGTCTTGCATTGTCAAGTAATGGTTTCAACCCTTGTGTAACTCCTATAGTATATGGCTAGTGGTGCTCATAAACTATAATATGCCACCATGGATATCAAAAAGGGAGCCTTATTTCTTCTTGTCACTACACATGCTAGGTCGTCGGTCACCAAGAATGGATATTGATGTGTTTTTGCAAGCTTTAATTGATGAACTATTGGAATTGTTCAAAGGTGTTCGGACATATGATTCTATGATTGAACAAAGCTTCCTTTCTGCATGCAGCACTTATGTGGACTATAAGCGACTTTCCTGCTTATGGACACTTATCTGGTTGGGTGACCAAGGGAAAAATGGCATGCCCCTGCTGCAATGATGAAATAGATTACCAGTCATTGAGAAACAAGATTGGTTACTTAGGCCACCGTCAATGAAAGTTTAACTTTCTGCTCCTTATATCTTGATGGCATTGAGACAAAATTCAATGAACCAAATAGGTATTATGATGGAGAAAATCCAGCTCATGACAGGTTATCCATATTTTCCCATAAAATTTTCCAATTGGATTGCCTACGTGTGGCACTTTGACAAGGGATCAATATAATATGGTCCACTGGTATGTTCTTGACAACTGTGATGAATTGCAACCATTTATGCTGTAAGTAAATCTTTTTTCACCAATAATTTAGTTGAACAGTTTGAGAAATTAGTTTTTAATTATGCACGTGAACATGAGGAAGAGCTAGAAAGAAGAAATGATGCACCAGTACGAGTACAGAATTGGACAGCCATGGACAAGTCAGCCAAGGAAGATCTTTATGAACGTGTAGTGGTATGATACATTTAATTCATTTCATATCATTTACAATTTTCTAAACTTATTTTTGTAAATTTTGCAGGACACATTTTATTTGGATTGGACAAAGCCGCATGTTCAAGATGCTGTTAAGAATCAATTTGGACGACTATATGGAAATTTTAGGAGCAAATGTCACCAACATTACAAAAAGTATGGGGAGATGCAAATGCAAGGCCCAATCCTCCTGTCCACTTTCTTGAGAGAAGGAATAATTGGGTTTGGATCTGTGACAATATCTTTGACAATAAGGATTGGGAGATAAGTAAATATCTATGCACTACTTTTTGTTAAAATGGTTCATGCATTGAGAAGTAAGCTCTTGACAAGATTATACCTTGTACATTAGACTCGTTCAAGAACTAATGCACTAAATCGTGCAAATCTGGAGTGTGTGCACAAGTTGGGATCTAAGTCTTTTCCTCAAAAACGTCATGAAATAATAAACTCGTGTCCTATATTACCAATTTGCTGTGACTTTGGGGTCAGAAGTTCTTAAATCCAGTCAAAATGAAAATTTTCAAACATATTCATGTGTTCATATGTTGCTTATTTTGTTAGACCAATCTAGAGAGAAATGAGAAACCTGGTCTTATTGATTTGTTTGATATCGCATACAGAAATAGAAATGGATGGTCCTCCTGTCTTGCTAAAGAAAAAATATTTTAAGTTGAGAGCTTATACTATGGCAAAAATTTTATATCTTGCAGCAAGAAATGATTAATTTGAAAAATCAACCTATCTCTGAAAATGAGCCACCAATGTCTGAGGTTAAGATAGTTGAAAAAATTTTCCGAAAAAATTTCAGTTTTATCTATGGGAAACCTCGTGGAGTCAAACCTCCATCTCGAAGGTAGTATATTAGGGGAACCAATGGCAGCAACAATAGACAAATGGAGAGCATCATTGCTGAGCAAAAGTCACAACTGGAGGCTGCACATTCTAAAATTGAGGAACAACAAGCTCAACTTCAGTGCCTATAAGAGTTAATAGATTGGTTGATGGCAGAAGCGAAAAGCAGGACTATAGCTAATGCCAATAGCTAATTTTATAAATTAAGAAGGTAAGATATTCTAAATTTTGAATGCTGGTTAGTAGCTAAAATATCTAGTTGTATCATCATTCTTTCAAACAATTTTAGTTTATGATGTCACCAATTTATACTTCTATGCGATGATATCAATACGAATCTCAAATAATATGAATGCATAGAGGCTATCCTCTATTATTTCTGGTAATACACTATGACAAAATGATGAATGGATGTGATGCAAGCTATATGTGATTTTGGAAAGCAATATATGGGTAGCCAAATACATTAGAAGTTTTATTACTGAGAAATGTAGTTGAGGCACAATGGTTTTAGTAAAAATTTCATTATGTTTGGAGAATCTCTTACATTAAATATTTGTTTTGCAGGTTCATTTTGGAGATTTTGGATGGAAATAGACTGCGCAATCTGGAAGGGGCCATTTGAGCTTGAATTGTTTTTGTAGTTTGGCTTGTTTTGGATGTGGTAGAGCTAAGCTTATTTTTGTTTAAAAGGTGTAATGGTATGTGTTTTCCTTACTCCATGTGGCAATTTGTCTTCTTGATAGAAGTTTTGTAATTCAATTCTAAAAATGCTTGCAGTTAATTTTCTGCTTTGAATTGAATTTAACTTGTTAATATGTGATTTTTCTAGTGCAGGTTAACATTGAGAATTTGGAAATGGGTTGCAGTCTAGAAGGCATTGTGAAAGTGTTTAAAATGTTCAGGTGGCTTGGTTGGGATGCAGTAGGTGACAAGACCTTTTGGAAGCTAAAGTTTGTTTTAGAGGGTTGTTATAAACACTAGTTATTTTGGAAAAGCACGGCTGGTGTTCATATAGTTTTGGAAGTAATGACTTCAACTTTTGGTCATGGGTGCTGAATCATGATTAAATATCACACATCCCTTTTTCCATCCTAGTTTATGCTTGTTGTTTTTTTTAGTTTCAATTTTTGCATTTTATCTTTTTTATTAATCCATGTAATGAAAGTGGGAAAGTCTAAGAATATATAATAGAATTGCCCATGATTTTTGAAACTTGGAGATTCATATAGACCAAATACTTTAAACCAAGCACATTTGTAGGTTTTGAATTTTATATCGACCAGCAAAACAATGCAAGTATGGGAAGAGTGTTACACTTGGCTCATTAACTTTCACAACTCTATCGAAGAACTTCAAGTTTCATGAAATGGTTGTTATGTACTCCATTTGTTCGTAGTTGTTGTAATATTTTCACTTTATTGATGTTCCAAAATTTGAGTCACTATTTCATACATGTTTTTCAATCTTGTTATTTGAAAAAGCATTTTTTTTAATTTCAATACACATCTATCAAAAATATATTTTGAATTCAAAGGATATATATATATGAAAATTCATCAATGTCACCTCATCTAAACATAATGATTACCATGTCTTCATATAAACTTGGATTCCCAAAAAATGACTCTAATATTAAGTCGGAGGGAGAACTTTTGAATCTTGTCACTTAAACAAGGAGAAATAATATCACAAATAATATTAAATAATTAAATAATCTATATATGCATTGGTATTTGACAAAATTGGAATATAGTTCAAAGTCACACTTATTATGTTGGTATTAGAACAATTGGAGTGGTTTACAATTATTAATACTCAATGAAACTTCTAAAGTACTTTATTTCAATCAATTTTGTAATTGAGGAGAGATTAAGCCTATTACACAAGACTTTTTTCTTAATAAATGAATTGTATACTTTTGTAATACTTCAAGAATAAATGGATAGGCACTGTGAAGCACTTGTTACACGAAATTCTTTTTATAAACTGCAATTAAAATTTCATCACAGAAAAATGAGTTTAGCAAAATAACACATATAGTTCAAAGTCACAATTGTTGTACTGGTATCGGAATAATAAAAATGGAGCATTTTACAATTAGTAATACTCAATGAAACTTCTAAAGTACATTATTTCAATCAATTTTGTAATTGAGGAGAGATTAAGCCTATTACACAAGACTTTTTTCTTAACAAAAAAATTACATACTTTTGTAACAAATTCAAGAATAAATGGATAGGCACTGTGAAGCGCTTATTACACGAAATTCTTTTTATAAACTACAATCAAAAGTTCGTCATACAAATATGAGTTCAGCAAAATAACACATATAGTTCAAAGTCACAATACAAATAGATTTAAAAGTTGAGGAACTGGAATTACAAGTAATTTACTATGATTTTCATAGATTATACGACATCCATACGAATTTTTTTCTTTAGCCTCATATATAAAACTTTAGAATAGTTAAAATCACATCATGTAATTATTAGCACTTATATATAAGTGTTTTATACAGTTACTTGAAAAAAAATATTCATATATGAAATACATAAAACTTTTGAATTATACACATGGACATGTATTAGCACAGATATAATATAAATATTTACTGACTAGCACACTTGAAAGCATCCCTTTCATTCTATTTTATGCATAGCTAAATTCTTTGAAGCTTAGCAAAGATATAAGAGTGAAGAATAATTTCAAGAAATGGCAATTACATATCACACAACAAACTTCTATCTAAAAATTAAATGCAAATTTATCAAACTTAGTTAATTCGTTGAAGTTGTTTATTGATAATATTTTCATTAGTTTCATTTTTCTCATACATGGTTTCTTTCAAATTATATACTTTTAATACGCAATATTCATTCTATATACTATATAATATACTCCAATTCTTAAAAACATTTAACTAAAACCATAGTTGTTAGGATCGTGATCTACGATCCTACGATCCGAATTATGGCTAACGATCCAAATCGTAAGTAGGATAAAAAATTAGCATTAAATTAACAAGATCAATAAGATCATGATCTAGATCATACGATCCTACGATTCTAATACGATACTACTATTTTTTAAAATATTAAGTAGCAATTTTAGTATTTTGACCATATCTTTGTGTAGAAAACTCGAAATTGAGTGTTGTTTGTTGCGTTGTAAACTATATTCAGAGGGCTTTAAATCCATGTAAATAACTCACCCCAATTTCAAACCTAGGAAATTTGATGAATCTTTAAATTTGACTCATATATTTTACTAAAGTGGATAGATGATCTTTGCTATAGGTTATCACATGGAGCTGGTGTTTTGTGTTTTTATTATAATAAATTAATATGGTTTAGAGTTTTTAGAAATGAATTAATATTTTTGCTGATTCTAAGTGGATAAGTGGTGGATTATAAATTTGAACCCAAAATACACTTTTTTAGCACAAAATTCTACTCTGAAAATTTTCTTTAATTATTTGCTTATTGTACGTATACCAATTTTTCTATCAATTAAAATATATTTGAAACATTTTATTATATATGTAATATTTACTTATCATATTATATAAAATAATGATGTAATAATCAATCACTAAATCATAGTTAAATAAATGTATTGTGTTTAACTATTTTATTAATAAAATGATTTATACACATATAAAGTCAACTTTTCCATGTATGTTGTTCCATAATTGAATTTGGATTAACAACAAGAAAAACAAGTTGTCTAGTCTAATCAAAATACATTTTGAATATATTATAAGTAGTCCCAAATTTCTATATATTTTTCAAACTGTCCCAAATACTTTATATATGACAATTATAACCTTAATTAACAAACTAATTATATTGATTGCACATGAATTACATTATTTGTTACTATATCTATGAATTGTGAACTTAAAAATTATAAATATGATTGCACATGTTTCGTTAGTTTCATTTTCTCATACATGATTTCTTTCAAATTATATACTTCTAATACTCAATATTCATTCTATATATTATATAATATACTCCAATTCTTAGAAACTTTTAACTACAACACTTAAATCAGAATTTAGGACACACGTTTTATTCCCTCCAAGAATTTTATTTTTCCCGCAACGTCCTTCTGTCAAAATTCAAAGGCTCATTAGAGGCTGAGGGATAATACTATTATATATACATAGAAGGCTAGTCCTCTCTTATCTCTCTCAATTGAGAAGCACGCATTTGTTCTTCTCTCAAGGGCCAAGATTGGTGGTTTTTACTCCAGAAATAGAAGAACAGATGCAGGAATTACTAAACGGGAAAGAGACCTCTGAGGAATTACTGAAAAAGAAGACCCACCTCCTGTCCATCTCCTAAGAATTGCTAAACGTGAAGGAGCTTAGGTTTTATTGCTATCAGAAAATCTCAGAACAACTTCAATGCTTCATCCATTTGCTTCAAATGTTGTTAGATCTATATTTTGGTGCCATTTTGTAAGTCTTCATACCCTTCTTGTGTGTTTTTATTACCATTATTTGTGTTAGATTTCTAAGATTGCATTATTTTCCTCACAATTTTAGGAAAATTGAGTTCCAACCATGCTTCTGGACTCTGTGAAGATAACTTATGTGGGTTATGTATTTAAAATCAAAGATTGCATTTTTCGATTGGTTGACGTTTAAGCTAACAACCTCTGACTTTTGCATCTTGTTTCCTGGTCGGTTGAGGTTAACTTCTCTGCTTTTCCTAGTTGGTTTTAGCCCTTATTTTTATATGCAATCAGTAAAATTTCTCCATCTAATCTAATCTTCCCTTTTTGTGCAGCTTAATCAAGTTAGATTTAAAGAGCAGTAGTGCTGATATGGAGCCAAATCAAGGTAGTTCTATTGAATGCTGTCTGATCTAAATTTACCTACAAGTGTATAGAACAGGTCAGCCTTTGTGTACATACTTAGTGTTGGAGGCAAGAGGACTTAGGGGTGATTTCAGGATTCATAGAATCATAATACCGGCTTGCAATTTACTGAAGTTGAAGTTGCAGTTCCATTGTACTAGGAATTTCTGCATTTGAACTAAGCTTGGTCTATTTCAACATGCGCCATTTGGGTTTAGGTGCTTTTTGTGTACTGCAGTTCCCATTTTAGGTATTAATATTTTGTTTCTTTTGGATATATTCTCACTAATTTCAAGTATTGCGCAGTTTTTGATCTTCTCAATATGTAAAGTTGCGTAAGGAGGACTTTTGTATATACAAGGACTTGGAATCTGCATTTCCAAATAGTTTTTCCAATACGCTTTGTTGAACATCTTAGGCAGATTGGAATCAGAAAATTTATAGGGGAGGAAGATCAAGTAAAGCTCGTAGAGTACATTTTGCAGCATGTGATCCTTTGAAAAAGATGACTCTGTATAGAGTTATAGAACCTTTGAAGTCTTCATCAGAAGGTTGCAACAGCATTTTGTCATTCAAAAAATGTTCGATGGATTGCCAGATAGAGTTCCAAGATAATTGGACTGAATTCAGGAATCGGAAATACTGAGGTGACAAATATGTGTCCATATGACTAGTTTAACTCTCTCTCTGTTATATTTTTTTTCTGCTTCTCCTTTTTGTCTGGGGCATGATGGTGTTCTCTTGATGAAATCTTCTTTTGTAATGACTTATTGAAGTTGTGATTTCTTGGATGGTTAATGAGTTAAAAAAAAAATTGGATTGCCAATTGATTTCAAGCACTTCCTATTGTATGGCTCAAGATGTTGAAAGAGCTGGATGTTGATGTATTACTTTGCTAGCAGTTATTTTTAGCTAACCAAAGCTTTTGTATGTTTTTTATTGAATGTTTATCGAAGTAGCAAAAGGGGGTTGTTGGCACCAAGTGATATTCCGCTGTCAAATACTAGGACTTATGAGTTTAAGTTTAATAAGCAGCTACGTTGGTCATGATTCATTAAAAAAAAAAATTTTTGCCAAACAATTTGATACTTATAAGAACCTGGAAAATGTACAACAGACACACGAGAAGCCAAATTGAATCTATTTACAGCTAAATTTTCTAATAAAACCCAGTAATTTGCTCAGAGAATTAAGATTAGCATGCTAAAATGGGATTAAAAATTGTTCACAACAACATTGGAGAGGAACGTTTTCCCACCGAACAGTTAGGTAAGAATCAATTTTCGCTTATTAGAGAGGAAACTTTCCTAGCCAAAAATATTTTACTGGTACACGGGGGATTGCAGATTTGTCAAAAGACTCCTTGCTAATTCTATACTATTGGTGAGGATGTGCTATTTTCCTAGCAAAACACCTTGACTATTTGCAAGGAACTACTGGTTTTTGTGGGGAGTTTTTGACTTTAATGGAGAGGAAAGTTTTTCTCGCCATAGTATTCGAGCTATTAGCGAGGAGGTCAACCCTGGCTATTGATCTGTTCCATTAGAGAGAAAGGCAGCAGCATCCTCGCTATTAACTTTTAGCGACGAGCATCTAGCAAGAAACTTGGCGAGGAAGCATTTTTCTTGCTGAAATTAATTGGCGAGGAAGTCAGAACTTTTGGTGTGGACTTTTGTTCCTCGCCAAATCCCTTTTTTGTTGTAGTGCATGGGCACCGAAAACGGTGTTGAAGAATCCCCACTAACACCTTAGAGTCCGATTGAATTTTGACATTGGCAAATCCTCGCTCCGCACACAGCTGAAGGCCGGTTAACATTGCGAGGGATTCGGCCTGTAAACTCGACCTTATTCCAAAGAAAGCCGAAAAAGCCAACAGAGGCACTCCTGACGAGTCCCGTAAGACTCCACCACCACCACTGCACCCTGGATTACCCTTGGAACATCCGTCTGTATTCAGCGTCAGATCGACTGTCTCCCTTGCCTTCCACCGCACTAGCTGAAAAGTAATAATGTTGCCTTGACAACCCGACCATTCAAAAAGCTGAGGAAATGAGAGGAAACCAAGTGTCATGCTAAAGTGAATCTCCACCTCTGCCTTTATATCGGAAACAACGGATTGACAAATAGTAGTCATACTTGCTTCTTCATATTGGCTGTTTCTTCCCTTTTCTTTTTCCATCTTTTGATCTTTGACCAGCTCCAAGAGAAATGAAATAATAACCCAGATTAAGAGAAAAAATTCCTTCCCTAAATTTTCTAACTTGATTTCCTGCAACTTAGTTCTTGAAATATTTGAAATCAAATAGGAGGAAAAAAAAGAATAGAGCAAAGAAGGGAAGAGGAGAGAGAAGAGAAAAAGGAAAATAACAAATATAGAGAGAGTTTTCATGTGTATTTGATTTGTGGGGATAAAGGAAAAGAAAAGAGTTATGATGAATGGGGAGGAAGAAAAAGGAACCAAGATAAAGTAAAAAAAGGAAAGGAACCGGGGCGGCGGCTAACATCACGTTAGGTTAGGTTGCTCCAAAAATTTTCTTATAATTTCATTTTGACCCCATATTACTTTAAGAAGTATAAAATTCACCCATTATATTTTTTTGAACTACAAATTTACCTATAACTTTTAAGTGCATTCCTTTTGGACTAAATCCAAACTCATCAAATATGTATATAAAGTTGTAAACCGCCAATTTAAAGGGAATTTTTATATATTATTTTAATTATCTATAATTAATATATATTTATGATGTTATCCGATTCGACCCCGGTTGAATCCGATCAAACCCATTGACTTCTGACCTTTGAATTTAGCCGAGTCGATACTCGGTCTGAGTTTGAAAATATAGAAAAAAAAAAAGAGGTAGATGTATCCAGGAGTTTGCTGATACTTCTGATTTGCCTTATCCTTATAATAAGTATTCCTTGGGAACAGTTAAAGCTTAAGACTATCGAGCAAGGTACATGAATCTGAAACTAAAGATGAAGATGAGAGAGATTAAATGTTAAAAATAAATTATTCCTTGAATTTTACACAACACACATGCAAACTCATATTTAAGGTATCAAAATTTAACTCATGACATGAGAAGAAGAATTAAAAAATGCACGGGAGATTGTTTTTCTGAATACTAATTTCAAAGATTAAATGCTGAAGCCATTGATGAATTGGACAGCAGCAGAACTGTATTGTATAGACTTTGGAGTCTAGTTCTACAACAAGCTCGGATTTCAAATCAATGGGTGCTTTGAATCTATTGTCATTTAGCAATGCAATGTTCACAGGGCAAACACGTTCTCTTATTTTGACAACCCAAAAACTATAGTTAAAATTTTCCATCCAAACCAAAAGAATAAAGAAACAGTTGTCGAAAAACCCGCCCTTCATTTTTAAAGAAAATTAGTCTGGTCAATTCCGTGAAAGCTATTTCTGATCCAAATCACCATCTAGTCTTGGCATCATTATCAAGAGCATCTTTAAAAAATAAAAAAAAAAACTTTTGTGCTCCTTGAACGACTATCAACATAAAAATCAAATTCACAAGGAAAAAAGAATATAAAAATATATTGTTTACATCCTATATTATGTAAATGTTGAGTATGTTATTCTTTTTTCCTCTCTCTCTCTCTCTCTATTGATTGCTATGTATAATTAGATGCCTAATTCGCTATAATTTTATTTGGATTAACTTTTTATGCACTGATGGGACAGTAATTTATATGTATAATTGTACTCTACGAAACTAATCATCAAGGATAAACTTATCAATTAAAGGTAAATTATACTTCTTGTGTCACATTCATTTTGTCATCTTTGGTTGGCATATCAGTTGTTTTGGAGCTTAAATTATACGTATTCCTTTTTATATAGTTCAAGTTTTTCAATTACAATGTATAATCCAGATTATGATGTTGTCTAAAAATTTTGTTTTCTAATATGAAGTTTTGAATGCAAAAACATATCGCTAACCAATGATCACAATATTACTGCAAGATATTGAATGCAAAAACATATCGTTAACCAATGATCACAATATTACTGCAAGATATGTAATTACAATTGGCTTATGTATTATTGTGCAGCACTAATTTCCATGCTATCTACAGGCAAAATTTTCCTTAGTTGATCAAAGATAGCTAGTTGATAAGAGTTTATTTTACGTATTTTTTGTGTGTTTTATTAGTTAATTTTGGTTTGATTATTTAGTTTAATAACTAAAATAACTAAGGTTTTGGTAAAAAAACTACATTTTATGTTAAAATGGCTAAACATTGCATTTTATGGATTTTTATGGTAAAAACTTCATATTTTGTAGGTTTAATGATTCAATCATCAAATGAAGTGCATTGAGAAGATATTTGGATGATTGAAGATGGATTAAAGTGGTGAAAATAAAATATGAAGTGTAAAAAGGAAAAATGCAATTTGAATCAAGAAAAGTCAGGTTTTGACAACTCTGACACGTTTTGGTATTTTGACTATATCTGGAGCTACACAGATCGGATCAAGGTGATCTTGATACCATTTTGAAGCTAAGAGATATATCTACATTTGGTATGAAGACATCAAAGTCCAGTTCAGCCGTTTTCATAGTCCAAAAGTTGAAATACCGAAATTCAACTCAGCTGTCCAAAGTGGAAAACAGAGCTCTGACCAGTGTTTAGTATTTCGATCATATCTCAGGCTACAAAGCTCAGATTTGGATGATTATTGAAGCATTGGAAAGCTAACTCAAAGGGCTACAACTTTGGTGTTTTACAAAAAATCCAGTTCAGCCTTTATGATAGAGAAAATCGCAGCTGAAGTAAGGACAAAGTGAATACGCGAGTACACAAAACGTGACTTGTAACCGCGTTTTGTGTAGGCGCGTTTTCCGGCCGCAATTCTGCAATTTTGCTCAGTCAATTCTCTTGTGTTCTGACTACTTTCCAGCTACAATCTGCAAGAGAATTCGGTGCACATGCTTTAGAAGACAAAAGGGCAAGAAAGTTGGCATATTTTCAAGTCAAAAACAATGGCTATTGACTATCTTAACAATTTCAGATTTGGAAATCAAATGCAGCAAGTTTGGACCAATGGAAAAGGAGCTTTTGGAGCAGTTTATATAGGGAGCAACCAGGACATGCAGAGCATACGGGAGAAGCTTGGAAGTGAGAAATGTAGTTTTTCCATTCTCTTAGTATTAGATTAGTGTAGTATAGTTTAGCTAGTTAGTTCATCCACTCTTGTATACTATCTAGATTAGGATGAAAATGGAGGATGAAGGAGGCAAGGAAGAAAGCTCATGTGACAAGGGTTGTATTCCTTCCAAACTCTTTATCTTTTGTATTTGATTCCAAGTTTAGTTAATATACAAGTTCTGGATTTTGTGTTCATTATGTGTTTCTAAAGTTTATACCTTGGGTTTGGTTGAACTTTCTATGATTGTTAGTATTTATTATTTGGTTATTTGATTGCTAGGATTTGAGCAAGTTATTTAGCACTTTGGCTCTTTAAATCATGATTAATCTGGTACCATTAATTGTGATTATCTAAGGTGTTGTTTCTGCAATGAAAATTGAGATTTAACACTAGTTCAAGAAGTGCTAAACATAGGGAGTACACTCACGAAAGTAGAGGTGCACCTATGTGGTTTTTAGTGATTTATTTCATGTAATTTCAATGAAGAATGAACTTGTAGCTAATTTCATAACCATGAGAATAGGTATGGATTAGTTATAAGTATAATTGATTCACTACGAAAGTAGGATTCAAATGCATAAGGAAATTACACCATAACTAGCCTAGATGTAGTAATTAATGATCCAAATATAGCACTTGCATGAGTAGTTAGGGATACCACAACCTAAGGAGCTTTTATTTGTTAATTTCTCGTATAAGTGTAGTAGGTTAAATTTCTTATTATTAATTGATAGTCTAAATAATAGAGAAACTTTAGTAATACCGGTAATTGTTCACTCTTCCCTGTGGGATCGACCCGATATATACCCTAAACTACTAGTTGATCTGTATACTTGCAGTGAACGGGTGTAATTCGGTATTTTTTAGCTTGCACGTATGTAAAATACCCGTCACTAGTCTTTTTTTCTGGGGTGCTAGGAAGAAAAATTTGAAAAAGAATTTCCATTCTAGAGATATTAAAATGTTGAAAAAAGAATAAGTTTACTCTTGCATTTTTGGGCCTCACAGAATTTGGTTTGTATAGAATGAGAGCTCGCTGGCTGTATGCGATCAATTAGTTAGGAGGCACACATTGCATTTTAGTTGGGGATGCCATTTTATGTATTGTTGGTGCTGTAAAAAAATTTGTGATTTTTGAGGGTCATTTTATGCAGCAAACTAATAGAATTAAACACTACCAAGTGTGATGATATCCTATGTTGAAGAGAAAGCACCCAAAAAAAAGGTTTGTCTTGCTACCAAAATATAAATTTTTAGTATTGATCCAAGTTTTTTATTTGATCCTCCAAAATGTGAAAAAAAATTGTGATTTTTGAGGTGCATTTTATGCAGCAAACCGATAGAATTTAACACTACCAAGTGTGATGATATCCTGTGTGGAAGATAAAGCACCAAAAAAAAAAAAAAAGCACTGAGGAGAATCTTGCTACCAAAAGATTTTTTTTTTTTTTTTTTTTTGTTGCTCAGGAAAGATTAAGGTAACTTATTTAGGGGTGTAGTTGAGCATTTTGCAGTGGAACTCCTTAATTTACAAAGTAGGTGAAGGGTTTGTTCACGTTGGATGCTGACTTTGTATAACAAAATAATTTTTATTGAAGAATTTAATACATTTCAAAGTGTCATAACAACTTAATCCTAAGATTTATCACCTTTTTTTCCTTTAAAATTTCACAAATCCCCCGCTTTCAATTGACCGAATTAATTCAACAACAAAATTGTAGATAGCTACACCAACAAGGCACGTTTCAATTCCATGCTGTCACTATTTTGTTTTGCATTGGAGGGAACATTAAGTTCGTTTATTTTAGAATGAATCTTGTTGAAGGTCTTGCAAAGGAATACAAATGTTGTTGGGCTCTGCTTCAAAACTACAAATTGCTTTTTTCATGTCCGATATGCAAAAATTATATAATAAAATAATTTAGTAAAGCATTTATTCCATCCTAAAGTGTGATAAAATAATGTTATCTAGGGATGAATCACATTCTTTTTCCTGCAAAATTTTACCCATGCCCCACAATTTAGTTTGCTAAGGAAAAAAAAAAGGAATTAACTTCATATAACTAGACCAAGAATAAGTACGTCAATTCCAAATCACAGTTACAAGCAGCATGGACATTAAGCACGTGCATATCTTGTGCAATTCCTCACATACATGTTGTCAGTGAATTTTTTTTTTATCCTTTTTTCTGAGGCAAATATATGAAGTTAAAATGTGTCAAAGCAGATTAATAAATTTTGGGTGCAAGGCATTTAGTAATATATTTGCAATGCAAAATTAGAATGAAGAAACTTTAGTAGTGTCATGTCCGTATGTGCACTACTAGATGACTTATCACATGGACAAATTTTGGATGTTATGAATTCTAATGGTAACTTTACAGTTTTAGTTAATATGAAAATTCTTTTGATATACAAATTGTTTTAATCTTTGGTCACTTTTTTTTTTTTTGGAGAGTTTTCACTTGAAGATATTATTGGAAAATAATATGTGCCTCAAAAAACAAGTATATGAGCACATTATGGCAACAAACTAATAGTTCAGGGTCTTGCATTGGAGAGAGTACTAAACTCTTTTAAGATCATTCAATGAAAAGAAAATTAAGTTTGTTTAATCTTCATTCAAATGGAAAGAAGATTAAGCTCGTAAAACGTCCATATAATTTGATGTAAAGCCTGCACATCGAAAACCCAGATGCCCAAATCCATCCAGCGGCTAATCTCCTAAAATTCTAATCAACTATTCCATTCAGGCATTCACTAAAACTGACATCTTCCGAACATTCTTGCTCCATCTTCTTCCTCCCTTTAGGTGGCGGAGCAGTTTGCACTCACTGAATTTTGAAGAAATTACGTTTTAAGTTTAGAAATTTTTAAAATTGCTCCGTATTTGCACCCCTTAAAATGTTTGGAGTTCTCTTTCCTATCAAACATAGCCACCCTAAATAATTAAATGCTCATAATCATTGCCCTTCAAAATGTTAAATATGGATGTTAATTCAAAGGTAATTTTCAGTGTAAATTATAAGGACAATTTAATTTAAAAGCATATTTAGCATAGGAAAATGAATTTTTAAAATAGACATGTTTATTGGTTTTAAAGTACTCTACTGTTACTACAATTCTTGTGCTATCGAATTTGACCCTCCTAACTCTAGGATCTTGATTAGGGATGTCAATTAGACTTTTTGAGTCGGGATTTAGCAAGTCTTTAGGCAGCTCACAAATTATATAGATTTTTGGATTTCAAACTTTCAAGCTTTGATCTCATATTAAAAAGCTCAAACTCAATTCATACTATTATATACGTTTTGGGCTCAAATCAAGTTCGGCCCAAACTCATAATTAAATACATTATTAGATATAATATATATTTTATAATTATTAACTAATAAAAATTTATATATAAATTATTAACATTTTATGTTGTAATATGTATAATTATAAATTATAGATATTATTATATATATTTGACATATATAATTATACTCATTCATGGACTGGATTTAATCAGATTTGAATCTAGCAGAGTCCAACCTCGACTCACATTTAGTTGGAGTTTAATATTTAAACCCAATCTCTACCTAGTACAATTAAAACTTAGGTTCAGTGAGCTCTTTTGTGAGTCAAGCTCGAGCTTACCCGACCCCGTTGACGGTCCTAATTCTGGTTCCACCACTGCTCCCTTTCCTTATTTGTCAAAACAAAGCTATGTGTACTCCGAGTGAACTTGTATGTTTATGCCAACCAAATCAGTGTGGAATGACTATGAAATTGAGGATGTATAGAACATTGGAGAAGGGAGGAAGGAAAGGAATGTTGGGCTCGTAGGTTAGGGGAAAGCAACAAAGAGTTGGTCAAGAGGGCAGCTGTGGTTTTAGTTTTTTATGATAATTTTTTTTTTGTAGTTTTTTCTTTATTAAATATATCTATGGCAGAATGAGACATTATTGATTGTGTCAAGGTTATTGTAGACATTCCGTAAGATCAAGGGAGATAGGAACAATTTTTGAAAATTAAAGAGTACTATCTGAAATTATACCATAATTTAATAAATAATCTTATATATATTAACGGTATACACATATATATATATAGTGGAGCGGAGAGAGAGTATATTAGGCAGCTAATAAATCAGTAAAGCAGAAATATGAAGAGAAAAAAAAAGGAAACTGAGGATCGTTGTTGACGGAATGAATTAGAGAATTGAATAAGAGGAATCAATTCTGATAATTGATCCACATGCAGATGAGATTGATTAGAGATCGATGTTCATCAATCGAGCTTATTACAATTAAGAGAGAAGAATAAGAAGATTACAATCATCGAAAACTGTTTCTCTTCTGCATATTAACGGTTTTTATACACAATTGTACTAACTTTTTCTTTAAAAAAATTTTTCTAATAGGAGATGAGTGAGATTTAAGAAGTGGGGTGGAAAGAAGTGGATTTGAACCCAAGAACACAACACTTCCAAATCCTGGAACCTTAACACCAGACGAACTAAAAACTTGCACACCCGGCGCACGTGCTATAACTCTTGTAACAACTTCCTAACTTAAAAATCTAACTTTCATCATCTGCTAATGAATTTCCATTAACCTCAGGTAAGCAAAAATATAATGGTGATAAACATAAGACTCAGAAACTATAGCAAGTAGTTGCCAGACGTCCAAGATTGAACCTAGTTTCCTTAAGTCATTTCTTGCTTAGGACCAGTCCTTGGTTTCGTTGCATTATGGAGACAATAATTTCACCAGCGGCCGTTGATCATTGGAAGTCAAGATGAACGGAGGGAGCAGAGAGAAGTATACTAGGAAGCATCAAATGTATCAGTTGGCTGAGAATAAACGCAGTTCTATTCTCATCAAGCTCATCAAAGCTCCCGTTCATGTCATTTGGCCTCTGCTTAGGAGGTTTGATCAGCCCTGGAAGTGTAAATCGTTTGTCAACAAGTGTGTTTTGCTGGAAAATTTTGAGATTTGAAGTCTTGGAGTATCAAAGATTAGTTAGTTTTATATTTTAATTTTAACAACATCTTATCTGATAAGTTATTGTATCAAACTATTTGATTTGTAATTTAAATTCTAGTTTGATAGGATTATGGGTGTGATGCATCAATTGAGATATTTACATTGAAACATAGGAATAATGAAACTTTAACCACTTAGGTTTCATGTGAGAATTCTTTTACTATGCCAAATTGCTAATGTTCTATCTTAGGTAACATTTTCACGACTTTATGTTTATGTGATCATTAGCAGCAAATAACTTGTTATTTTGGGAAAGCTAGTGGCCCCCTTTTTTTTATCAACGCATAGTATTTTAATTTTATTATGTGAAATTCATTAATCGTATTTGTATAATAAATTTTCCTAAACCTACATACTCGCTTGGTTTGTTAATTAATCCAGATCATTATAGTGAAGGACCTTATTATATTGTCGAATTAACTACAAATCCACCTAGTTTAGAACTTTTACACTATTGATGATGTTCAAGTTTTCAAAAGAATCCACTTCTTCCTCATTATTTTAATTTAAACATGACTGAAAAATGTAAAACTGCTTTTCCAGGCCATCATGGCATATGCTAACACCCAACAGATGAAATAAAAGCTCTGAACTAAGGAAGTTTTAGTATTAATTTTTAAAGACAAGCATCAATTAAAAATTAATGAGTACTAGCACCTATATGCAAACCTTCTCTTTGCTATACTCACCCTACCTTTACGATATGAGTTTGAAATAATGATCCATATACTTTCTTCAAAGTTCAGTTCTTTGCAACCTATTACTAACATTAGATAGGTTTTAAAATCGTGCATAAGACGTGCTAGTGTTATTGTGGTAGCTACATGTCTATAAAGTGTTGTCAAACTTTATAAAACAATAATTAGTCCTGACGAGCGCGGGGTATACTTATACAACAAACTCATTCATAATTAAGTTTTACATTTATAAACTCCTAAATACCCTACACGTGATTTATCGCAAGTATACGAATCGTGAGCGAGTATAGGGTATTAAGGGTCGATCCCACATGGAAGATTGCAATTACCGGTGTTTTTTGAACTCCTTTATTATCTAGACTACCATAAATATGAAAGTAATGAAAATAACAATAGAAAGCTCCTAGAGATATGGAATTCCTCACTACTCTTGCAAATCAGATTATCGGTTAAATGAATGCTATTATCCTGAATAGTTATGGCGTAATTTCCTAATGTATGTGAAACCTACTTTCGTAGTGAATCAACTATACTTGTAATTAAGCCATACCTACTCTCGTGGTTATGAAATTAACTACAAGTTCATTTCTTCTATGAAATTACATGAAACAAGTCACTTAAGTCACATAGGTGCACCTCTACTCTCGTGAGTGTACTCCCTAGGTTTATCACTTCTTTGAACTAGTGTTAAATTCCAATTTTCATTGCAAACTTAACACCTTAAGATTATCGTAATTAATGGCCAGTTAATCATGATTAGATAACCAAAATTGATAAATAACTTGCTCAAAATAATATCACCAAATAACCAAATAAACATCACTAACAAAATATAGAAAGTTCATCCATACTCTAGGCATAAAACTTTAACTAAACATAATAAAAACACAAAGCCAACTTGTATTATAATTAAACATGAAATCCAATACAAGAGAGAAAGTAGTAGAAGAGATATCACCCTTGTCACATGAGATCAACCTCTTCATTTTTGCTCCTCCAATCTTCATCCAAATCTAACTACAAATACAAGATGGATAAACTACTCTACCTATACTATACTAATGAACCAAGGAAACTCAAGTGAAAACTACATTTCTGGTGAGTTTCTCTAGCCTTCTCCCAAGTTATTTTGAATCTTGCAAGTCCATGGCTATATATAGATGAATGCAGTCAGGAAATGAGACTTGAAACATCCCTTTTACAGCTGCTAATTGGTTGTCATACGTTCATCCATAGCTGTGAATTATTGAAGGAGAAAACAGGTTGTACCAGTGGAGAGTAGCTATTTCTGACCAGAATCTGGCTACTTCAACTGCTATTTTCTCTATGATAGCGGCTAAATTGGCTCTTGTTCAAAACATAGAAGTTTTAGTCCATTGAAATAGCTGTCCAATGCTTCAAGAATCATCCAATTTGGAGTTCTGAGGACCAAGATATGATAAAAATACCACTGACTGGTCAATTCCGCATTTTCAGCTCTCAGCAGCAGACTTTTACTTCTGTATTTCGACATTTTTACTAGGAAAACAGCCGAATTGGACTTTGATGTCCTACCAAATGTAGATCTGTTTCTTAGTTTCAAAAATGGTTCAAGAATCATCTCAATTCAATGTATGTAACTCAAGATATAGCCAAAATACAAAAACGTGTCAAAGCTGAACATCTTGCTTCCTTTTGACTTTAATTGCATTTCTTCTTTCACACTTCATATTCTATTTTTATCACTTTAATCTATAATCAATCATCAAATTATATTCTCAATACACTCCATTTGATGATTGAATTAATAAACCTATAAAATATGAAATTTTTATCATAAAAATCCATAGAAATTCAATTTTCACACTTTAAACCACAAAATGCATATTTTCATTAGAATCTTAGTTAATTATTTATAAAATTAAATAAAACACACCAAAACTAACCAATAAAGCATACTAAAAATACGTAAAATATACTCTTATCAAGTCCCAAAAAGATAAGATGGATATAAAATAACACAATAGTGTAGTTGAAAAGTCGATATTGATAAATAAAATATTCCAATCACTTGGTAAGCTAATATTCCAATCACTTGGTAAGCTAGGAGGTCTTTTTCCATATAATTTTTTTTTTGTTCACATGGGAGAGGTCAGCCCTCTTAAACAATAACAAAATGCGGGGTCGCAACCCCCAAAATATCTGCACTAATCAATTCTCGCAATTCCTGTGGAGGTTCTGTTAGGATCCGCATCCCTGGATCATTGCTAACACTTTGTTTAGCCAGCCAATCTGCACACTTATTCCCTTCTCTCCAAACATGTTGTAACCTACATACCCAATCCTTACATGTGTAATCCCTGATGCGACGTATCAAATTGGATAAAGGTGAGTCCGGACCTGCTCCTTGTATTAGATCCAAAGCTGCTTTAGAATCCGTTTCCAAAATCACTTTCTTTTCCATATAATTTTGATGACATGATTCTTAGATACTTGCTGTTATTTTTCTTTCAAACACTTAAAAGGGCCTTTGCAAGACACTCCACTAAAATCACTCGCAAATGCACAAGCATAATGTTGTCTTAGATCATTGTTGCAAGATAGCTTCGAGGGGTTTGAAACCCCGTTTGGATTGTGTTTTTTTTAACAAAAAAATTTCATCAAATTTCATGAATATTCCTTCTACATAATTTTCAATCACCTCTTTAATTTACATACATCACATCTTCTATAATAATTTTTCCCTGAAAACTCCAAAAAATGCAATCCAATGGGAGTATTGTTGTGTGTGGCTTTGTCCTATATTGATTTTTATATAAGGGAGTCTCTCCTTTAGTTGGCTATAAATAGAGTGACATTTTGATGAGATTAAATACACCAAGTCAAAAGAGTTTTAGTGTGCTATTTGGCCATTTGGGTCATTAAGCCTTTTTGTTAGTAAAAATATTTTGGTTTCTCTTGTGTATTAGTATTAAATGTTTTTGGTTTAGGAACACTTTCCTAAAGTTTTGTACTCTTTTCTTCATAGTAAATTTTTTTTCCTTTTCCGTCTGTGGATGTAGGTCAAATTGATTGAACCATATAAAATTCTGTGTTCTTGTTTAATTTATTGTTTGTTTTGTTATTTGTCTTTTGAGATTACCAAGAGCCCATTTGTCGATCTCTTGGAACCAAACCTAACAAACTAGTATCAAAGTTTCTTCGGAGGTTTTAGATTCTATAATAACATTGACAATAATAAATACTGTTGTTGAGAAATTCGACAGGAATGCCAACTTTAGGATGTGGCATGACGGGGCTTTTGCTATATGTACATGATAAGTGACTAATTTACGTAATAATTGTATGACATTTTATATTATTTTTAGTCACTTTGGTTATATTATTGGAAGAATATGAATCATTTTGGCTATAATTGGTGAATAAATGTTTTTAAGTGATTAAATGAGGTTTTTATCACTTTTTACTTGGATTTTGTGTATTTTGACAGTTTTGACACATTTTCGTATTTCGGCTATAACTTGAGTTACAATGATCGGATTGGGATGATTCTTGAACCCATTTGAAGATAAGAGATAGATCTACAACTTTGGTGAAGACATCTAAATCCAGTTTGAAGGTTTTCCAGGTCAAAATTCCGAATTACAATAGCAAATTTCTACTGGTCGAAGCTGGAACAGGGCAATGAGCAGGCAAGGGTATTTCAGTCATATCTCAGCCTACACAGATCCAAATGAGGTGATTCTTGATGCATTAGAAAGATAACTCAAAAGGCTACAACTTTCGTGTTTTAGACATGAGCTGGTTCAGCCTCTAACATCAAGAAAAGATTGGTTGAAGTTGGGCAAAAAACAGAGCAAGTGATCCACACTCGGATCCACTATTCATCCGAACCCTCGGTTGTTTCTGGGTTAGTGGATCCGAGGTACTGTAGCAGCTCGGATCACTGGTCAGAAAAG